>NC_053494.1:218158533-218211033 GCF_905171775.1 Rana temporaria
AAGTCAACCGCGATTCAGAGAACGTTACACGTTTTTGCGGCGGATTCCCGGCGACAGGAAAAAAACAGAAGCGCGGCTCCCGCACAAAGCAAATCATCAAAAATTCAAACTGTGAAAAGCAGGTGCGCGCGGGGGGGGGGGGTGATATAACACCGCGCCGTACGATGCGCATACATCACGGGGAAATATAATTACACACCCAGAGCCGCGGCGTCAGGAGACCCCGGCGAGAAAAATAAATAAATAAAATAAAAATAAAAAAATATGCTACTTGGGAGAAGAATTATTAAAGCCACTAATTTGGTGCGCGGCGTGATTGAACGGCGGGAAGTAGGACGCGCTAAGCGCTGACCCATAAGGCATTGTGCCGTCCGCATTACAAACTATCACAATTTACTTTTTCTACAGCGAGACAATTGAAGAGTAATGACATCAGCAGAGCCGCGCCGCCCTGGGATACGCCGCGCGCACGCCGCGCTCCCTGCGAGGAGGACCGCGTCTGCGGCGAGCAGCAACGCATAAATCCTAATCCACAGGAGACCTCCCCGGTTTAGAGCTTCGTCCCCCTCCCCTCCCCCCCACCCCGGCGCAAATTTATGGCGTTGGTTGTGATTACATGTGTGGCTGCGGCTCAAACTCACAGAGACGCCTCCTGAAGAGCGAGAAACAATATTCCCGGCTCTTCGGGGAGGGCGAGGCGCACGCCGCCCATCGTTAATATTATTATTATTAGTAAATAGATAGGAAAGAATATCGGAATTAACCCCTTCGATTCCGGCCGCTTTCACCCCCCTTCCTGCCCAGGCCAATTTTCAGCTTTCACTTTGAATGACAATCACGCCGTCATACAACAACACTGAGATTTTTATCATTTTTCTTGAGACAGAAAAAGCGATTCTTTTTCTGACAAAGACAGAAAAAGGACAGAAGTATTTGTTTTCTTAGTTTCTGTTATATAATAATAAGATAATATTTTGAAAATAAGTCATTTTTTTCTTCACTGATTAGCGCTAATGAGGCTGCACTGATGTGCACGGATTAGGAGTCACTTATGGGCACTGATGATGAGGCTGCACTGATGAGGCTGTACTGATGAGACTGTACTGATGAGGCTGTACTGATGTGCACTGTTGAGGCTGCACTGATGTGCACTAATGAGGCTGTACTGATGTGCACTGATGAGGCTGTACTGATGTGCACTGTAGAGGCTGTACTGATGTGCACTGATGAGGCTGTACTGATGTGCACTGATGAGGCTGTACCGATGTGCGCTGATGAGGCTGTACTGAGGGTCACTGATAAGGCTGCACTGATGGGCACTAATAGATACCACTGATGAGCACTCATAGGTGGCATGGATAAGCTGCACTGATGAGGCTGTACTGATGAGACTGTACTGATGAGGCTGTACTGATGAGACTGTACTGATGAGGCTGTACTGATGAGACTGTACTGATGAGGCTGCACTGATGAGACTGTACTGATGAGGCTGTACTGATGAGACTGTACTGATGAGACTGTACTGATGAGGCTGCACTGATGAGACTGTACTGATGAGGCTGTACTGATGAGACTGTACTGATGAGGCTGCACTGATGAGACTGTACTGATGAGGCTGTACTGATGAGACTGTACTGATGAGGCTGCACTGATGAGACTGTACTGATGAGGCTGCACTGATGAGACTGTACTGATGAGGCTGTACTGATGTGCACTGTTGAGGCTGCACTGATGTGCACTGATGAGGCTGTACTGATGTGCACTGATGAGGCTGTACTGATGTGCACTGATGAGGCTGTACTGATGTGCACTGTAGAGGCTGTACTGATGTGCACTGATGAGGCTGTACTGATGTGCACTGATGAGGCTGTACCGATGTGCGCTGATGAGGCTGTACTGAGGGTCACTGATAAGGCTGCACTGATGGGCACTAATAGATACCACTGATGAGCACTCATAGGTGGCATGGATAAGCTGCACTGATGAGGCTGTACTGATGAGACTGTACTGATGAGGCTGTACTGATGAGACTGTACTGATGAGGCTGTACTGATGAGACTGTACTGATGAGGCTGCACTGATGAGACTGTACTGATGAGGCTGTACTGATGAGACTGTACTGATGAGACTGTACTGATGAGGCTGCACTGATGAGACTGTACTGATGAGGCTGTACTGATGAGACTGTACTGATGAGGCTGCACTGATGAGACTGTACTGATGAGGCTGTACTGATGAGACTGTACTGATGAGGCTGCACTGATGAGACTGTACTGATGAGGCTGCACTGATGAGACTGTACTGATGAGGCTGTACTGATGTGCACTGTTGAGGCTGCACTGATGTGCACTGATGAGGCTGTACTGATGTGCACTGATGAGGCTGTACTGATGTGCACTGATGAGGCTGTACTGATGTGCACTGTAGAGGCTGTACTGATGTGCACTGATGAGGCTGTACTGATGTGCACTGATGAGGCTGTACTGATGTGCACTGATGAGGCTGTACTGATGTGCACTGATGAGGCTGTACTGATGTGCACTGATGAGGCTGTACTGATGTGCACTGTAGAGGCTGTACTGATGTGCACTGATGAGGCTGTACTGATGTGCACTAATGAGGCTGTACCGATGTGCGCTGATGAGGCTGTACTGAGGGTCACTGATAAGGCTGCACTGATGGGCACTAATAGATACCACTGATGAGCACTCATAGGTGGCATGGATAAGCTGCACTGAGGAGCACTGAGGAGGCTGCACTGATTGACACTGATAGGTGGCACTGATGAGGCTGCACTGATGGGAATTTATAGGTGGCATTGATGGACATGGATAGGTGGCACTGATGAGGTTGCACTGATGGGCACAAATAGGTGGCATCGGTGGGCATGGATAAGCGTGACTGATAAGCTGCATTGATGGGCACTGATGAGGCTGCACTGATGGTCACTGATAAGGCTGCACTGATGGGCACTAATAGATAGCACTGATGAGCACTCATAGGTGGCATGGATAAGCTGCACTGAGGAGGCTGCACTGATTGACACTGATAGGTGGCACTGATGGGCATGGATAGGTGGCACTGATGGGCACAAATAGGTGGCATCGGTGGGCATGGATAAGCGGGACTGATAAGCTGCATTGATGGGCACTGATGAGGCTGCACTGATGATCAGTAAGCTGTACTCACTGTGCCCTGACAGAACGGCTCTCCTTTCTTCCTTTTCCGCTTTCTCTGTGTGAGGAAAGGAGAGCCAATGACCGGCAAGTCTGTTTTTATGCGACAAGCTGTGATTGGACACAGATGATCACATGGTAAAGGGCCACTGTGATTGGCCCTTTACCCCAAAGGACACAGTGGTCACAGACACTTCCTGATGTGCGCTCCGGGGAGGGGGGGGGCTGGAAGCACGCAATCGGGACGCCCTCCCAGCGCTGGAGAGCCGCCCTGTGGGCGTATATCGGTTATCGCGCCGTATTAAACTGTTTTTTAGCTACTTCCTGGTTTCCATGCCTAGGCTAAAGTGATGTTATGGATCCCAGGAGGAGCTTAAGTAAGGGGGAGGGGTTTTGTCAGCTAAGCCCGCCCTCCTGCCTTAATGCCTGAGCTAAGGGCAGCGACGAATCAGGAATCAGGAATTTTCCCTCCATAAAAAGAGAAGATAAAGAAAAAGTCACAAGAAAGAAACAAAGTTGCGATTCTAATAATATAATAATAATCTTCCGTCTCCATCTTTGCCGTAATCTCGGAGTGGATGTCCGGCTGGCGCACAGGAACGCCGTCTCGCGCTCACCGCGCCCCCTCCTTTTTTTGGTGAAGGATTTAATGCGAGGTGAATTGCTCGCGCTCGCTGTGATTTATCGTGCGGCGTCCCACGGGACGCGGCGGACGGAAAGCATGTTAAATTCCCGCATTGGCTTTGAATTGTGGCCTCATTTACACTTCAATGGCGGGTGATGTACGCGCCGCGTGTTTTCCACGGCGCGCCGTTTGCATGAAATACCGAGCGTTTTATCCCGACTTTTCAGCGAAATTGCGAACCGCTTATTGTTGTGAAGCGAGGAAATATTTCTTCCTGCATCGCGGTCGCTGCGTTTCCATCTTCTGACGGGGCGATTGATGTGTTTTCGATGTTTCCGTTGCAGTTTAGGTGTAAAGGAGTCACCGATTTCCGCGGCGCCGGCGCCTACGCCGCCATTGGCATTCCGCTTGTGGTCAAAATAGGGAATTTCGTCTCTTGAGCGATTACGTTATCAGCCAATCGCAGCTGGGAAAACGCACCAAATTGACCTTGCATTCGTAGAGCAGAAAGTCGCCACAGAGACTGCAGACATGATACAGGAGATGGCCAGAGACTGCAGACACGATACAGGAGATGGTCAGAGACTGCAGACACGATACAGGAGATGGCCAGAGACTGCAGACACGATACAGGAGATGGCCAGAGACTGCAGACACGATACAGGAGATGGCCAGAGACTGCAGACACGATACAGGAGATGGCCAGAGACTGCAGACATGATACAGGAGATGGCCAGAGACTGCAGACATGATACAGGAGATGGCCAGAGACTGCAGACATGATACAGGAGATGGCCAGAGACTGCAGACATGTTACAGGAGATGGTCGGAGAAGGCAGACATGATACTAGAGACGGTCAGAGACTGCAGACATGATACTAGAGATGGTCAGAGACTGCAGACATGATACAGGAGATGGTCAGAGACTGCAGACATGATACAAGAGATGGTCGGAGAAGGCAGACATGATACTAGAGACGGTCAGAGACTGCAGACATGATACAAGAGACGGTCAGAGACTGCAGACATAGTACAGGAGACGGTCAGAGACTGCAGACATGATACAGGAGATGGTCAGAGACTGCAGACATGATACAGGAGATGGTCAGAGACTGCAGACATGATACAAGAGACGGTCAGAGACTGCAGACATGATACAGGAGACGGTCAGAGACTGCAGACATGATACAGGAGATGGTCAGAGACTGCAGACATGTTACAGGAGATGGTCGGAGAAGGCAGACATGATACTAGAGACGGTCAGAGACTGCAGACATGATACAAGAGACGGTCAGAGACTGCAGACATAGTACAGGAGACGGTCAGAGACTGCAGACATGATACAGGAGATGGTCAGAGACTGCAGACATGATACAGGAGATGGTCAGAGACTGCAGACATGATACAAGAGACGGTCAGAGACTGCAGACATGATACAAGAGACGGTCAGAGACTGCAGACATGATACAGGAGACGGTCATAGACTGCAAACATGATACAGGAGACGGTCAGAGACTGCAGACATGATACAGGAGACGGTCAGAGACTGCAGACATAATACAGGAGATGGTCGGAGAAGGCAGACATGATACAGGAGATGGTCAGAGACTGCAGACATGATACTAGAGATGGTCAGAGACTGCAGACATGATACTAGAGAGGGTCAGAGACTGCAGACATGATACAGGAGATGGTCAGAGACTGCAGACATGAGGAGATGGTCAGAGACTGTAGACATGACACGGGAGATGGCCATAGACTGCAACAGTGGTGGCTGGTGCTCCATTTATGGGGGGGGGTGGCAAACAAACCAGGAGATAGTCAGAGACTGCAGACATACTACAAGATGGATGAGTGAGTTTGGGGCGGAGTAACTTGACTGGCCTGCACAGAGTCCTGACCTCAACCCTACAGAGCACCTTTGGGATGAATGAGAGTGGAGACTGTGAACCAGGCCTTCTCATCCAACATCAGCGCCTGACCTCACAAACTCGCTTCTGAGAAGAACGGTCAAACATTCCCATAGACACACTCCTAAACCTTGTGGACGGCCTTCCCAGAAGAGCTGAAGCTGTTATAGCCGCAAAGGGCGGAGCCAACTCAATACTGAACCTTACGGACTAAGACTGGGGTGCCAATAAAGTTCCTGTGCGTGTAAAGGCAGGCGTCCCAAAACTTTGACAATATCGTGTACCTTCCTATCTATATACTAATATGGGCATAAGGATTAGAAATATGATGATAGGAACCCCCTCATAATGGGCACAGGGATGGTGGGATCCCCTCATAATGGGCACAGCGGGTGTACAGACCCGGGAACTCAGCACAGGGATGGTGGGAACCCCTCATAATGGGCACAGCGGGTGTACAGACCCGGGAACTCAGCACAGGGATGGGGGAACCCCTCATAATGGGCACAGCGGGTGTACAGACCCGGGAACTCAGCACAGGGATGGTGGGAACCCTTCATAATGGGCACAGCGGGTGTACAGACCCGGGAACTCAGCACAGGGATGGTGGGAACCCTTCATAATGGGGCACAGCGGGTGTACAGACCCGGGAACTCAGCACAGGGATGGTGGGAACCCCTCATAATGGGCACAGCGGGTGTACAGACCCGGGAACTCAGCACAGGGATGGGGGAACCCCTCATAATGGGCACAGCGGGTGTACAGACCCGGGAACTCAGCACAGGGATGGGGGAACCCCTCATAATGGGCACAGCGGGTGTACAGACCCGGGAACTCAGCACAGGGATGGTGGGAACCCCTCATAATGGGCACAGCGGGTGTACAGACCCAGGAACTCAGCACAGGGATGGTGGGAACCCCTCATAATGGGCACAGCGGGTGTACAGACCCGGGAACTCAGCACAGGGATGGTGGGAACCCCTCATAATGGGCACAGCGGGTGTACAGACCCGGGAACTCAGCACAGGGATGGTGGGATCCCCTCATAATGGGCACAGCGGGTGTACAGACCCGGGAACTCAGCACAGGGATGGTGGGAACCCCTCATAATGGCCACAGCGGGTGTACAGACCCGGGAACTCAGCACAGGGATGGTGGGATCCCCTCATAATGGGCACAGCGGGTGTACAGACCCGGGAACTCAGCACAGGGATGGTGGGATCCCCTCATAATGGGCACAGCGGGTGTACAGACCCGGGAACTCAGCACAGGGGTGGTGGGAACCCCTCATAATGGGCACAGCGGGTGTACAGACCCGGGAACTCAGCACAGGGATGGTGGGATCCCCTCATAATGGGCACAGCGGGTGTACAGACCCGGGAACTCAGCACAGGGATGGTGGGATCCCCTCATAATGGGCACAGCGGGTGTACAGACCCGGGAACTCAGCACAGGGGTGGTGGGAACCCCTCATAATGGGCACAGCGGGTGTACAGACCCGGGAACTCAGCACAGGGGTGGTGGGAACCCCTCATAATGGGCACAGCGGGTGTACAGACCCGGGAACTCAGCACAGGGATGGTGGGATCCCCTCATAATGGGCACAGCGGGTGTACAGACCCGGGAACTCAGCACAGGGATGGTGGGAACCCCTCATGATGGGGCACAGTGGGTGTACAGACCTGGGAACTCAGCACAGGGATGGTGGGAACCCCTCATAATGGGCACAGCGGGTGGGAAGACCCGGGAACTCAGCACAGGGATGGTGGGAACCCCTCATAATGGGCACAGCGGGTGTACAGACCCGGGAACTCAGCACAGGGATGGTGGGAACCCCTCATAATGGGCACAGCGGGTATACAGACCCGGGAACTCAGCACAGGGATGGGCATGGGGTGTTTTCACCCCAACCTGAAACTGGAGGATCTATATTGTAATACATTTCAATTGATGGTTAGAGATGTTAAATGTTATCTGAACTCTCCCCACTAGATGGCGCTGTGTACAACCGTACAAATCCCACAGAGTTTAGGAGGATTGGGCAACATCCAGTGCTCAGCGATTGCTGTCGGGACGGAAGGAACTCAGAGCCTACCACAAAGTGATCAGATGTTAACCTCTAAAAACTAGAGGGGTCACCAGCAGGAGGAAGGAGGTCCTGATTCCTCTATATAGATCTTTTTTTGTCCCATTGGGAACAGAGTCTTGCCGAGGTCAGCCGAGGTGTCCTCGGGCCTTTCCAGACGTTTCCCAGGCTCTCCGGCGCCCCCCCCCCACATCTGGTCGCATGTGGTATTGCATGCCATTGAAGTCAATGTGGAACAAATTATTTTCGTTTCCGTTGACTTCAATGGTGAAACTTGCTTTGATATGCGAGCGCTTTGGATCACGAACATTCTCCTGGGAAGGATTATCCTCGTAATCCGAGGTTCCACTGTAATGGCGGCGGACAGATGGGACACTTTTGACACTTTTTTGGGGACCGGTGACATTTCTACGACGATCAGTGCTAAAAAAAAGCTACTGATTACTGTATAAATGTCACTGGCGGGGAAGGGGGTTAACACTAGGGGGTGATCAAGGGGTTTCCCTAGGGAGGTGTTTCTAACTGTGGGGGGAGGGGACTGACTGGGAGTAGAGAGAGATTGCTGTTCCTGATCAGTAGGAACAGCAGACCTCTCTCTCTCCTCTTCTGTCAGAACGGGGATCTGTTTGTTTACATTGACAGATCCCCGTTCTGGCTCTATATTCCCTAGGGAGGTGTTTCTAACTGTGGGGGGGGAGGGGACTGACTGGGAGTAGAGAGAGATCGCTGTTCCTGATCAATAGGAACAGCGATCTCTCTCTGCTCCCCTGACAGAACGGGATCTGTTTGTTTACATTGACAAATCCCCTTTCTTGCTCTCTGAGGAGTGATCGTGGGTTGCCCGCGGGTGGGCGTGTGCGCGACCCCTATGGTTTTTAAAGCGCCCGACGTACAGCTACGACGATTTGCGCAGCCGCAGTATAATGACGGCGGCTGGTTGGCAAGCCGTAAAAGTGATTGTAAAGGTTTTTTTTTTTTTTTTTTTTTTTTTTTTTTTTAAATAACAACCATGTCATATTTATCTCCTCTGTGTAAGCGTTTTGCACAGAGCGGCCCCGATCCTCCTTTTCTGGGGTGCCCCGCGGTGCTCTTGGCTCCTCCCTCCTTATCGAGTGCCACCCACAGAGAATCGTGTTCATATCTGCAGTCTCTGACCATCTCTAGTATCATGTCTGCAGTCTCTGACCATCTCCTGTATCATGTCTGCAGTCTCTGACCATCTCCCGTATCATGTCTGCAGTCTCTGACCGTCTCCTGTATCATGTCTGCAGTCTCTGACCATCTCCTGTATCATGTCTGCAGTCTCTGACCATCTCCCGTATCATGTCTGCAGTCTCTGACCGTCTCCTGTATCATGTCTGCAGTCTCTGACCATCTCCCGTATCATGCCTGCAGTCTCTGACCATCTCCTGTACTATGTCTGCAGTCTCTGACCATCTCCTGTATCATGTCTGCAGTCTCTGACCATCTCCTGTATCATGTCTGCAGTCTCTGACCATCGCCTGTAGTATGTCTGCAGTCTCTGACTGTCTCTTGTATCATGTCTGCAGTCTCTGACCATCTCCTGTATCATGTCTGCAGTCTCTGACCATCTCCCGTATCATGTCTGCAGTCTCTGACCATCTCCTGTAGTATGTCTGCAGTCTCTGACCATCTCCTGTATCTTGTCTGCAGTCTCTGACCATCTCCTGTATCTTGTCTGCAGTCTCTGACCATCTCCTGTATCATGTCTGCAGTCTCTGACCATCTCCTGTATCATGTCTGCAGTCTCTGACCGTCTCCTGTTTCATGTCTGCAGTCTCTGACCGTCTCCTGTATCATGTCTGCAGTCTCTGACCGTCTCCTGTATCATGTCTGCAGTCTCTGACCATCTCCTGTATCATGTCTGCAGTCTCTGACCGTCTCCTGTATCATGTCTGCAGTCTCTGACCATCTCCTGTATCATGTCTGCAGTCTCTGACCATCTCCTGTATCATGTCTGCAGTCTCTGACCATCTCTTGTATCATGTCTGCAGTCTCTGACCATCCCTTGTATCATGTCTGCAGTCTCTGACCATCTCCTGTATCATGCCTGCAGTCTCTGACCATCTCCTGTATCATGTCTGCAGTCTCTGACCATCCCTTGTATCATGTCTGCAGTCTCTGGCCGTCTCCTGTATCATGTCTGCAGTCTCTGACCGTTTCCTGTATCATGTCTGCAGTCTCTGACCGTTTCCTGTATCATGTCTGCAGTCTCTGACCATCTCCTGTATCATGTCTGCAGTCTCTGACCATCTTCTGTATCTTGTCTGCAGTCTCTGACCATCTCCTGTACCATGTCTGCAGTCTGTGATCATCTCCTGTATCATGTCTGCAGTCTCTGACCATCTCCTGTATCATGTCTGCAGTCTCTGACCGTCTCCTGTATCATGTCTGCAGTCTCTGACCGTCTCTGATTATCTCTTACTCTGCCTTCAGGCCGATCCCTGGAAACTCATCTCTTTCGGGAAGCTTATCCCACCTTCACCTAATCTCTTAGCACTTCCATCAGCTTATCCCCCCCCCCCCACAGTTATTACCTTTTGTACACCTGCCCCGCCCTATTAGATTGTAAGCTCCTCTGATCAGGCCCCCCTTTTCTATTGTAAAGCGCGGAGTAAACTGTTGTCTCTATAAATCCCGTATAATAATAATAATATTTTCTATGGGTCCCGGGCATCCATTTTTTTTGGGAGGGCACAGGGACTTTTTCCCGCGCAGCTCGGTGCGATTTCTGGCTCCATAGACTTCAATGGAAAGGCATCAAAAATTCATGAAAGGCGCATGTGTGTGTGTGTGTGTGTGTGTGCGTTTTTCCTGCATGACAACAACCCTATCAACATCAACAATCCCCCCCCCAAAAAAAAAAAAAAAAACACATTAAAACCACATGAAAGACGCGCAAGAAAATGCAAAATGCGTCAGCGACATTCATTCAGAATCAGAAAACTTTATTAATCCCAAAAGGGAAGTTTTCAGCCGCAGTAAATGTGACAAAGAAACATCTACATCCAGACAAAGAGATACAAACAAAACAAATCAAAAAGATACAAAACAAATAAAAAAAAATATATATATAGCAACCAATCAAAAAAAAAGGAAAAACAAAATAAAAAGTATTATGTAACACATCAGGCAGAGGGATAACAATGTAACACATCTGGGAGGAGGATCGGCAGAGGGATAACAATGTAACACATCTGGGAGGGGGATCGGCAGAGGGATAACAATGTAACACATCAGGCAGAGGGATAACAATGTAACACATCTGGGAGGGGGATCGGCAGAGGGATAACAATGTAACACATCAGGCAGAGGGATAACAATGTAACACATCTGGGAGGGGGATCGGCAGAGGGATAACAACGTAACACATCTGGGAGGAGGATCGGCAGAGGGATAACAATGTAACACATCTGGGAGGGGGATCGGCAGAGGGATAACAATGTAACACATCAGGCAGAGGGATAACAATGTAACACATCTGGGAGGGGGATCGGCAGAGGGATAACCATGTAACACATCTGGGAGGGGGATCGGCAGAGGGATAACAACGTAACACATCTGGGAGGAGGATCGGGCAGAGGGATAACAATGTAACACATCTGGGAGGGGGATCGGCAGAGGGATAACAATGTAACACATCAGGCAGAGGGATAACAATGTAACACATCTGGGAGGGGGATCGGCAGAGGGATAACAATGTCACACATCTGGGAGGAGGATCGGCAGAGGGATAACAACGTAACACATCTGGGAGGAGGATCGGGCAGAGGGATAACAATGTAACACATCTGGGAGGAGGATCGGGCAGAGGGATAACAATGTAACACATCTGGGAGGGGGATCGGCAGAGGGATAACAACGTAACACATCTGGGAGGGGGATAACAATGTAACACATCTGGGAGGGGGATCGGCAGAGGGATAACAATGTAACACATCTGGGAGGGGGATCGGCAGAGGGATAACAATGTAACACATCTGGGAGGGGGATCGGCAGAGGGATAACAATGTAACACATCTGGGAGGGGGATCGGCAGAGGGATAACAATGTAACACATCTGGGAGGGGGATCGGCAGAGGGATAACAACGTAACACATCTGGGAGGGGGATCGGCAGAGGGATAACAATGTAACACATCAGGCAGAGGGATAACAACGTAACACATCTGGGAGGGGAATCGGCAGAGGGATAACAATGTAACACATCAGGCAGAGGGATAACAACGTAACACATCTGGGAGGGGGATCGGCTCTCCAGCCGGGAGGAAAGTTTGGCAGCCATGGTGTCATGTTCAGAGATTAACCCCCTGAGTGCCCCGACAGAAGCCCCCCTTCCCATCTGGAGCAGCAAATGCTGGCAGTCTTGGGAGGGGGGGGAGCAGGGCTGGGGGAGGGGCAGAGGAGGAGGAGGAGGGGTAGATTGAAAACAGATCAGTCAGGGCTGAAGTAATGGGCTCAGATCATCTGACTGCAGCAGCTTCACAGGGGGAGGAGGACTCCAAACTTTCCTCTCCGCATCCAACTTCTTCCCCGGGACTGCAGGCTGCCCACTGAGCCCCTCTGCCCTGCCAACCCATCTGCTAGGGGAGCCCTACATCCCCTCCCTGGACTCTGCATCTTCCTGGACTCTTCCTGGACTCTGCATCTTCCTGGACTCTTCCTGGACTCTGCATCTGCTCCCTGGTCTCAAGGAATCTGAGGACTCTGCACATCTTTCCTGGACTCTACTGACCTTCCTCTGGACCTCTTTCCTGGCACTCAGCATCTCTTTCCTGGACTCTACATCCATTGCCAGGACTCTGCTCATCTCCTTTGGAGTCTCTACCCCTCGTTTGTACTTTTTGCATTTCTCTACATCACCTTCCTGGGACTCTACATCTCTTTTTTGGATTTTACATCCCTTCCTTGGATTCTGTGGATCTTCTCTGGATTCTGAGGTTCCTCTCTGGACTCTGAGGCTCCTCTCTGGATTCTGAGGCTCCTCTCTGGACTCTGAGGTTCCTCTCTGGACTCTGAGGTTCCTGTTTGGATTCTGAGGCTCCTCTCTGGACTTTGAGGTTCCTGTTTGGATTCTGAGGCTCCTCTCTGGACTCTGAGGTTCCTGTTTGGATTCTGAGGCTCCTCTCTGGACTCTGAGGCTCCTCTCTGGACTCTGAGGTTCCTCTCTGGACTCTGAGGTTCCTCTCTGGACTCTAAGGCTCCTCTCTGGATTCTGATGTTCCTCTCTGGACTCTGAGGCTCCTCTCTGGATTCTGAGGTTCTCTCTGGACTCTGAGGCCCCTCTCTGGATTCTCAGGTTCCTCTGTGGACTCCACATCCCTCCCCAGGACACTACTGGTCTTTCCTGGGCTCTGCACTTCTCTGGACCTCCTTCCTGACACTCATCATCTCTTCCCTGGTCTCCTCTGGAGTCTCGACCACTTGCTCGGACTTCTCTACACCTCCTTTGGATTTTGCACCCCTTAATTGGACTCTAGTGATTCTTCTTAGAACTCGGCACCTCTCCTTTGGATTCTGTTGTCTCACCTGAAGACTCTGCTGAACTTGTCTTGGTCTCTGTCCTACCAGCTGGTCTGGTCTCCTCCAAGGTGATGGATCCCGGATCGGGAAGAACATTGTTCTGACGATGGACCCGATCAGATGCCCTTCCTGCTGACGTCCTCCATGCTTATGTTGGATATTGAACTTCTTAGGGTTGTATTGAAGAAGCACCTGGCAGGATCTACCTGTACCCGGAGGTAAGTGGCCAAACACTTGATGTAAATCTCCTCCTACGATGTAAGGTGTATTTGATGTGTGAGATTATCCTAAAATTGGGCAAATTCGTAAAGAAGCCGCCGCGCCACATGTGACGCAAGCGCCGCCCCGAGATGTAGGCGCTCCCAACGTGTCAAGGCCTAAGGCCACTTTAATGATTTGTGGAGGAGGTTTAGTAAATATCCGTGTTCATGGATTGTAGCGCCAGGACCGTAACATGGGGGCATCTTGTGTGCCAATCACTTCTCTTCGTTTCATAACTTTGTAGAGGAAGTTCCATATCTGCAGAGCTTTTATTTCTCAGAGGATAGGTGCAGGAACTCCTCCCTTCTAAGCCACTTTGAGTCTGTGCCGCCTACTTACCTCCGAGCACTGACCTTTGGGTCCGCCCTTACCCACCTCCGAGCACTGACCCATGGGTCTGCCCTTACCCACCTCCGAGCACTGACCCCTTACCCACCTCCGAGCACTGACCCTTGGTTCCGCCCCTACATACCTCCGAGCACTCACCCTTGGTTCTGCCCTTACCCACCTCTGAGCACTGACCCTTGGTTCAGCCCCTACCCACCTCCGAGCACTGACCCTTGGTTCTCCCCTTACCCACCTCCGAGCACTGATCCTTGGTTCAGCCCCTACCCACCTCAGAGCACTGACCCTTGGTTAAGCCCCTACCCACCTCCAAGCACTGACCCTTGGTTCAGCCCCTACCCACCTCTGAGCACTGACCCTTGGTTCTCCCCTTACCCACCTCTGAGCACTGATCCTTGGTTCCGCCCTTACCCACCTCCGAGCACTGACCCTTGGTCCCATCCCTACATACCTCCGAGCACTCAACCTTGGTTCAGCCCCTACCCACCTCCGAGCACTGAGCCTTGGTTCCGCCCTTACCCACCTCCGAGCACTGACCCTTGGTTCTGCCCTTACCCACCTACGAGCACTGACCATTGGTTCCACCCTTACCCACCTCCGAGCACTGACCCTTGGTTCCACCTTCACCCACCTCCGAGCACTGACCCTTGGTTCCACCCTCACCCACATCCGAGCACTGACCCTTGGTTCTGCCCTTACCCCTCTCCGAGCACTGACCCTTGTGTCCGCCCCTACCCACCTCCGAGCACTGACCCTTGGTTCTGCCCTTACCCCTCTCCGAGCACTGACCCTTGTGTCCGCCCCTACCCACCTCCGAGCACTGACCCTTGGTTCTGCCCTTACCCCCCTCCGAGCACTGACCCTTGGTTCTGCCCTTACCCACCTCCGAGCACTGACCCTTGGTTCCGTCCCTACATACCTCCAAGCACTCAACCTTGGTTCTGCCCTTACCAACCTCCGAGCCCTGACCCTTGGTTCAGCCCCTACCCACCTCTGAGCATTGACCCTTGGTTCTGCCCTTACCCACCTACGAGCACTGACCCTTGGTTCCGTCCTTACCCACCTCCGAGCTCTGACCCTTGGTCCCACCCCCTACCTAGCTCCCAGTACGGCCCCTCTTATAGAATATATAGAGCCAATTATCATTTCGTAGTAATTTGCATGGAATTTGGTAACAAGAAAAGCAATAAAATAGATCCCCAGCAGCCAGCATCAATAGACTTCCCAGCAGCCCCAGTAGACCACCCCCCCATCAGTAGATCCCTTCCAGCAACAATTGACCCCCCCAGTAACAAAAGTTCCTCCACCAGCAAAAGATTGCCACGCAAAAATAGATCACCTCCAGCAACAATAGATACCCCAATGGCCAACATCAGTTGCCCCTCCATCACACCCCAGCACACCTTGTCATTGCATACATTCAGTGCTGAAGGTGCCGGAACTGCGTTCCCCCACGTTCCCGCTGAAAAAATAAATCGCAGTCTGCATGTGAACTTGTCACAAGCCTTGGACAATTCAAACTGTGAGGACAATGCGATGTTTTAATGACCGCATGTCAAAACCGATCAGTAGATCCAGAGATGAAGTCCTATGCAAATCTTTCGACTTACGTGAAAGTTGAGTTTGGACTCTTCCAACCCTACTGGTTTTTGAGATCACCCATCAAATTAAAGGCCTCATTGACCAGTAGGGAGGCGCCGTTCCGAATGGGGATTGGAAATGGATGGGTGGAGGTGGGTGGAAATGGATGGGTGGAGGTGGGTGAAAATGGATGGGTGGAGGTAGGTGGAAATGGATGGGTGGAGGTGGGTGAAAATGGATGGGTGGAGGTGGGTGAAAATGGATAGGTGGAGGTGGGTGGAAATGGATGGGGGTGGAGGTGGGTAAAAAAGCATGGTGGAGGTGGGTGGAAATGGATGGGTGGAGGTGGGTGGAAATGGATGGGTGGAGGTGGGTGGAAATGGATGGGTGGAAATGGATGGGTGGAGGTGGGTGGAAATGGATGGGCGCCATGTGGGGTTGATTAGAGAGGGAAAAATCTGGTGCAGCTCTTCAAAGAAACCAATCAGCTTCCAGGTTTTTATTGTCAAAGCTTAAATGAATAAGCTAAAGTGAGAAGCTGATTGGCTTACCTGTACCGGATTTTGCACTCTCCAGTTTTAGTAAATCAACTTGGGCTACCACCTTTTCTTCAAACCCAAACCTGAACACTTTAGGGGCCTGGGAAACCTTTGGGTGCCCCCCAAGGAGAGTAGTAATGGGGTGGGCATATTTTGCAGCAGCATTTGGTGAAGCCAAATTGCTCCTGCTGACTTTATCACCCCCCCCCCCCCAGGGATGTCAAACCTGCCCCCGAGACAGCCGTCCGCAGCTCCTCAACGGCAACAGATTTGTGTGTGACTATCTCGGTTACTCGGGGAGCCACAGCCCCCGGTCTAAATCATGCGTCCGGGTTTTAGACCGCCTGAAACCCGGACACATGATTCAAACTGTCCGGGTGAATCCCGGAGAGGTGGCAACCCTAAAATGAACCCCTGTGTACAGAAAAAGTCAAGATTTGCACATCATTTCAGCTTCCTCTGGTTCTATCATGTGGTTTTAACTAAAAGCTGAGCAGGCATCCTGCATTCGGTTTGTATTGTCCAGATTTGCAGCAGATTTTTTAGATTTCTAAACTGCTCCTACATGAAGGGGATTTCCAGCAAGCATGAATCCGCCCTGCGCTTTGGCTGTGCTAATGTGCAGCTACCTGTGGCGCAATGCCCAGGCTTCAGGGTATCTGCTGTCCAGCTGTAGCTTGTTCACGAAGCTGCACCCCCCCCCCCTCCTCCAACAGTTCCCGGAGATGTCTCCGCTCTACATGATATATTCTCTGCCTTCCAGAGGCTTTGTATATAGATGAGGTGTCTCCTTGTGCTTCTGGATCTAAGGTTCTTAAATCACCAGTTGGGCCAACAGAGGGAAACACTATGTTTTTGGAGGAACTAGAGAACTAGAGGCCTCGTTGTAACCCTTGAGCAAGTTTTTATACCAGTCTAGCGTTCTATGTGATCGTTCAGACAGTAAAATACAGATTTCTGAGTCAGACATTCTACGTGAACGCCCTACGAACTGGGAGCTTCGAGTTTGGAGAATTTGGAGGAAGCTATGCTGCCAGAAATCTCCGACTTGGAGCTCTGAGTTTGTACAGAGCGTATCTCTAACCAGCTGCTGAGGGACTACAACTCCCAACTTTCCCAGCCTCGAGGTTCCCGGTCAAAGCTTGTTCAGTACAAACCATTTTGGAGATCTACTTCCTTGTGTGCGAAGATCGGAACGTGGTAATTATGTCATGATAAACAATCCATCAAAATATCTGTGAAGGTTCAGTCACAGGAGAGCTGGTAGTAGTAGTAGTAGTTGGTCACGTTCAGTTGGACTTCTGGTTCTGTAATGGCGAAGACGTCTTGAAGCTTCTCCAAGAACAGATAAATATGATCAGAACGTAATAAATATGTCATGATGAACAATCCCTAAAAATATTTGTGAAGGTTCTTATTTATCCAAGTCATGGTGGAGCTAGTAGTAGTAGTTGGTCACGTTCAGTTGGACTTGTTCTGTAATGAAGACCTCTTGAAGCTTCTCCAAGAACTGAAGAAGTGGCTTCTGGTTCTGTAATGCTGAAGAGGTTTTGAAGCTTCTCCAATAACTGATAAATATGATCAGAACAGGATAAAGATGTCATGATAAACAATCCATAACAATAGCTGTGAAGGTTCTCATGTATCCAAGTCATGGTAGAGCTTCTAGTAGTAGTCTTTGGTCATGTTCAATTGGACTTCTGGTTCTGTAATAGTGAAGACGTCTTTAATCTTCTCTGAAAATCGATAAATATGATCAGAATGTAATAAATATGTCACAATAAACAATTTTGTGAAGATTCTCATGTATTAAGGTCATGGAAGAGCTAGTTGTAGTAGTTGGTCACCTTCAGTTGGACTTGTTCCGTAATGATGACCTCTTGAAGCTTTTCCATGAACTGAAGAAGTAGCTTCTGGTTCTGTAATGCTGAAGGTCTCAAAGCTTTTACAAGAACTGATAAATATGATCAGAACATGATAAATATGTCACGATAAACAATCACCAAAAATATATTTAAAGGTTCTCATTTATACAAGTCACGGTAGAGCTAGTAGTAGTAGTTGGTCACGTTCAGTTGGACTTCTGGTTCTGTAATTTGCGAAGACATCTTAAAGCTTCTCCAAGAACCGATAAATATGATCAGAACGTAATAAATATGTCATGATGAACAATCCCTAAAAATATTTGTGAAGGTTCTTATTTTTTCCAAGTCATGGTGGAGCTAGTAGTAGTAGTTGGTCAGGTTCAGTTGGACTTGTTCTGTAATGAAGACCTCTTGAAGCTTTTCCAAGAACTGAAGAAGTGACTTCTGGTTCTGTAATGCTAAAGAGGTTTTGAAGCTTCTCCAAAAACTGATAAATATGATCAGAACATGATAAAGATGTCATGATAAACAATCCATAAAATTATCTGTGAAGGTTCTCATTGTATCCAAGTCATGGTAGAGCTAGTAGTAGTAGTTGGTCACGTTCAGTTGGACTTCTGGTTCTGTAATGTTGAAGGCATTTTGAAGCTTCTCCGAAGAACTGATAAATATGATCAGAATGTAATAAATATGTTACGATCAACAATCCAAAAGAACTTTCATGAAGGTTCTCATTTATTCAAGTTATGGTAGAGCTAGTAGTAGTAGTTGGTCACCTTCAGTTGGACTTGTTTTGTAATGAAGACCTCTTGAAGCTTTTCCAAGACCTGAAGAAGTGGCTTCTGGTTCTGTAATGCTGAAGGTCTTAAAGCTTCTCCAATAACTGATAAATATGATCAGAACATGATAAATATGTCATGATAAACAATCCCTGAAAAATATTTGTGAAAGTTCTCATGTATCCAAGTCATGGTAGAGCTAGTAGTAGTAGTAGTAGTAGTTGGTCACGTTCAGTTGGTCTTCTGGTTCTGTAATGCTTAAGAGGTCTTGAAGCTTCTCCAATAACTGATAAATATGATCAGAACGTAATAAATATGTCATGATAAACAAACCATAAAAATATCTGTAGAGGTTCTCATGTATCCAAGTCATGGTAGAGCTAGTAGTAGTAGTTGGTCACGTTCAGTTGGACTTCTGGTTCTGTAATGCTGAAGACATCTTGAAGCTTTTCCAAGAACTGATAAATATAATCAGAATGTAATAAAACAGTTACGATAAACAATCCATAAGAACTTTGGTGAAGGTTCTCATTTAGTCAAGTCATTGAAGAGCTACTAGGTCACCTTCAGTTGGACTTGTTCCGTCATGAAGACCTCTTGAAGCTTCCCGAAGAAGTGTCTTGGACAAGCTATGAAAACATCTTCATCATTACAGAACAAGTCCAATTGAATGTGACTAAATACTACTAGCTAGACCAGCCTTTCTCAGCCTTTTTACCACTGAGGAACCCTTAAAATAGGTTTCAAGTTTCCCGGAATCCTTACTAAAACCAATTCATCCGGGGTCAATGGCAGAAATTACCCTTACATTGGGAGTCAGTAGGAAGAATGCGTCCCTTACAATGCTGCTCAGAATGCCACCCTATAATTAGTGTCATGCTACTTGGCTTTACCAAGCGTTGTTGGCCCCGGAACTACGAAGGCACCAATAAATGGGAGGTCAACCAGCCGCAGCTCAAGGAAACCCATGGCAACCCTTGTTGAGAATAGCTGAGCCAACACCATACAATTATTTCCAAATCGCTTTTACCACCAAAGTTCCTCATTTTCTGAGTTTGTACTTTGGAGGGACATGCCAAGTTAATCATCGTCAAGAGCCGAGACATTTCATTTTTGGTTATATTTTCAGGACGAGCTTTTGGGGTCTACAACGTCCTTCTTCATAGTCCAAGCAGATTACACAACGGTATCATGGACAATACTTAACTGTGTTGTTGCAAGTGCACTAATGTGGCTTCAATCACCTTACACGTGGACGTTGAAGGCTTTTGCATTGCATTTGCATTGGGTCATCGTTGCTTCCCAGGCCTATTGCATTCTCTGAGTATTACCTATAAATAGGGGGGGGGGGGATGTGGGGGTTCACACATCAGCTAACGCAAGGTCCCGTTAAATACCTTGTGCCCAAAAAAATTTGCGCATCACTTAATGCAGTGGAGGAGGTCACAGAAGAGTGACAGAGGCAATTCTGGGGACGGGACAAAGCCTTGTGTTCAAAAAAACAATTGACACAATCCGGCTTTTATCCTCTGTTAAGAATACGCTAAAACAATTCGGCTTTTCTGTGTGAATTACAAGTCACCTCATTGTGACTCTGCCCTCCATTGACTTGGATGAGGTTTTTGTCCAAGGATCATGATAATGGGAATGCCGCAAATGTCAGTTTTAGTCTTTTTTTTTTTTTTTACAGTGGTATTTTCTATATATTTTTTTAACCTTATATTATATATTTATTATCCAAATTGAGTTAAAAACAACCTTTTTTTATTGTTTTATTTTAGATTTTTTATACCACATTTTTTTTATTGTGGTCTTTTATATATATATATATATATATATATATATATTTTATTTTATTACCCAAATTGAGTTAAAAACAACATTTTTTTATTGTGGCATTTTAGATTTTTTTATACCACATTTTTTTTATTGTGGTGTTTTTTTTATATATATGTATATAACATTTTTTAATATTTTATTATATATTTATTATCCAAATTGAGTTAAAAACAACTTTTTTTATTGCGGTATTTTAGATTTTTTTAAACCACATTTTTTTATCATGGTATTATATATATATATATATTCTAAACATTTTATTATATATTTATTAGCCAAATTGAGTTAAAAAAATTTTTTATTGTGGTATTATATATATATATTAACATTTTATTATATATTTATTATCCAAATTGAGTTAAAAATAACCTTTTTTTTATTGTGGTATTTTATATTTTTTATACCACATTTTTTTATAGTGGTATATATATATATTTTTTATTTATTTATTAACATTTTATTATATATTTATTATCCAAATTGGGTTAAAAACAACCTTTTTTTTATTGTGGTATTTTATATATATTTTTTTAGCATATTTTTTATTGTGGTGTTAGATAGATAGATAGATAGATAGATAGATAGATAGATAGATAGATAGATAGATAGATAGATAGATAGATAGATAGATAGATAGAAAGAAAGATAGATTTTAATTTTTTTTATTTCAGGTACTTATATAGCGCCGTCAATTTACGCAGCACTTTACATATACCGTATTTATCGGGCTATAACGCGCCCCGGCGTATAGCGCGCACCCCCCGAACTTGAAGGAAGATTCCTGCAAAAAAAAAAAAAATACTTACAGTTTGGATGCCCCTCGTCGGTGTCTTGCCCCGTCGTCCATCGCGTCCTGCCCGTCCATCGGCGGCCTCGTCCGGTCCGGCGTCCTTCTGCGGTCATCCCCGCTTCCCGCGCTGTGTTCGAACCACTGCGCCGTCATATACCGAGCGGAGTACACTCGGGTATAGTCGGGCGGGCTCCTCTCGCGTAAACGACGTACAGGACGCACACGACGTGACCGCGAGAGGAGCCGAGCCTGCCCGACTATACCCGACTGTACTGCGCTCGGTATATGTCGGCGCAGTGGTTCGAACAAAGTGTGGGAAGCTAGTATCGGCGTATATCGCGCACCCACGATTTTGCCCTGATTTTCAGGGCAAAAAAAGTGCGCGGCATACGCCAATAAATACATTGTACATTCACATCAGTCCTCGCCCTCAATGAGCTTACAATCTAAGGTCCCTAACTCACATTCATACACATACTAGGGCCAATTTAGACAGGAACCAATTAACCCACCAGCATGTCTTTAGTGTGTGGGAGGAAACCGGAGTACACGGAGGAGACCCATGCAGGCACAGGGAGAACATGCAAACTCCAGGCAGGTAGTGTCCTGGTTGGGATTAGAACCAGCGACCCTTTTGCTGCTTTATATATATATATATATATTTTTTTTTTTTTAACTCAATTTGGATAATAAATATATAATAAAATGTTAAGAAAAAATATATATATATATCTATATATAGGGGGTAATTGCTGGAAAATATATACTGTATGTATGTATGGGGGAGGGGAGACTGAGGAAATGCTTCCTTCTGCCTGCAGCAGACTGATGACATCACCCCAGCCTAGGCAAACTCACTGGGGGAAGGAAGACTGAGGAAACGATTAATCCCGCCTGCAGCAGACTGAGGACCTCATCTCATCCTGGGGAAAGTCACCGGGGGAGGGAAGACTGAGGAAATGCTTCCTTCTGCCTGCAACAGACTGGTGACATCATCTCAACCTGGGAAAGGCACTAGTGGGGGGGGACTGAGGAAATGCCCCTCCCTGCCTGCAGCAGAGTGATGACGTCATCTCAGCCTAGGCAAAGGCCGATTTGTAAAGAAATATATAGACTTTTAATGCCCTCCACTTCCAAAAAAAACGGTGACGCCATGCGTGACGCCGTGCGTTAAATCCTCCATATTATTTCCTGCACATTCCCGAACTCATCCTGCACCGTGGAGGAGATGTGGCGATGCTCCGGCTCACACATTGTCCCGCCACTATTGAAGGACTACAGTGCCCAGCAAGCTGTGGAAGTTCCAGCTGGGAGTTGTAGCTGCTGGACAGCCGATGTTCACCATAAGCGGCTCCTCCAGTCCCCCCCCCCCCGGACAATGGGGGGGGGGGACTCTGCCGTCTCTTCTTCTGCATCATTAATTCCGCACTCGGGAGGAAATGACTGTACAGATCATTGTTTGAATTAAAGAGCCATTTTAGAAAACATCTTGAGCAGCTTTTGGTGTTTTGTAATGAAAGTTTATTTTAGACTTAATCCCACAAAAGTCTTGCGGTGGATAACAGGATGCCGGAGCTGGAGAGCGCGGAGAGCGCGGCCGACGCATGCTCTAGACTTCCTCGTGGAAGTTTCTGCGGGGAATTGGAATAAGTAAGAGAAGAAGGAGAGGAACGAGAAGAAAGACAGAATGAGTGAAATTGTCACCCAGGTTTTTTTTAATAGGAATCTCTCAAAGTTGTGACCGATCCTTGGATCGAAAGTCATCCTTTTTTCGAGAAGACAAAACAAGCAGCAACAGTTCCTCAATCTTACATTTTGCAGAACCCGTTAAATGTTCTAGAAGTTCCCAAATGACGACATCGGCTAATCCTAACCTAGACTGTAATGAAGTGTTCTGCGAGTTCAGATTTTCTGGACTTTCCTAAGAATTACCACTAAACCTTGGGGTTAGGTCTTCTGGGCTTTCCTAGAATTACCCCTAAACCTTGGGGTTAGGTCTTCTGGAATGAATCCAAACCCTTGGGGTTAGGTCTTCTGGGCTTTCCTGGAATTACCCCTAAACCTTGGGGTTAGATCTTCTGGAATAAACCCAAACCCTTGGGGTTAGTTCTTCTGGGCTTTCCTAGAATTACCCCTAAACATTGGGGTTAGATCTTCTGGGCTTTCCTAGAATTACCCCTAAACCTTGGGGTTAGATCTTCTGGAATAAACCCAAACCCTTGGGGTTAGGTCTTCTGGGCTTTCCTGGAATTACCCCTAAACCTTGGGGTTAGGTCTTCTGGGCTTTCCTGGAATTACCCCTAAACCTTGAGGTTAGATCTTCTGGAATAAACCCAAACCCTTGGGGTTAGGTCTTCTGGGCTTTCCTAGAATTACCCCTAAACCTTGGGGTTAGATCTTCTGGACTTTCCTAGAATTACCCCTAAACCTTGGGGTTAGATCTTCTGGAATAAACCCAAACCCTTGGGGTTAGGTCTTCTGGGCTTTCCTGGAATTACCCCTAAACCTTGGGGTTGGGTCTTCTGGACTTTTTTGGAATAAATCCAAACCCTTGGGGTTAGGTCTTCTGGGCTTTCCTGGAATTACCCCTAAACCTTGGGGTTAGATCTTCTGGACTTTCCTAGAATTACCCCTAAACCTTGGGGTTAGGTCTTCTGGACTTTTCTGGAATAAACCCAAACCCTTGGGGTTAGGTCTTCTGGGCTTTCCTAGAATTACCCCTAAACCTTGGGGTTAGATCTTCTGGAATAAACCCAAACCCTTGGGGTTAGGTCTTCTGGGCTTTCCTGGAATTACCCCTAAACCTTGGGGTTAGATCTTCTGGACTTTCCTAGAATTACCCCTAAACCTTGGGGTTGGGTCTTCTGGACTTTTTTGGAATAAATCCAAACCCTTGGGGTTAGGTCTTCTGGGCTTTCCTGGAATTACCCCTAAACCTTGGGGTTAGATCTTCTGGACTTTCCTAGAATTACCCCTAAACCTTGGGGTTAGGTCTTCTGGACTTTTCTGGAATAAACCCAAACCCTTGGGGTTAGGTCCTCTGGGCTTTCCTGGAATTACCCCTAAACCTTGGGGTTAGATATTCTGGGCTTTCCTAGAATTACCCCTAACCCTTGGGGTTAGATCCTCTGGGCTTTCCTAGAATTACCCCTAAACCTTGGGGTTAGATCTTCTGGGCTTTCCTAGAATTACCCCTAAACCTTGGGGTTAGTTCTTCTGGACTTTGCGTGAATCTTGAATGGACTCTGACAATGGCCACCTGGGTATTGCTGCCAGGCACTCCTGTAATAGAGATCTCCCTCACTCAGATTGATATACCCGAGTTGTCATTTGAGGGCTCTCATATGGTTAGGTTTGATTGTCATTTACATGTCTCCCGTACACACCTGCTGCAGATTTTGGCCCTCTATAGATCCTCAATGGGGGCCAATGGCAGCTTCCCTCTATGCAGCCTATACATTGCTCGTGGTTTTGGTCTTAAACATACAAACTTGTGGTTTTCATTCCGACTTCAACCGCACAACTTTCACTCTGTGATCTCATGCAAATCCCTCTCCTAATTATAATTGGCGAGCAAGCGTAAGCGTAATTCATCGCCGAGCGATTACCGAGCCGACCCGAGAGGTTGTGTGCTCTTAATTGCATACTCACGCTGATTCACAAACGTACGCGCGCCCGGTGGTCGTGTTTTACGCCGTTTGCGTTCGTCGCTTTCGTCGTAAGGCTGCTCCTGCTATTAGGAGGCGCAGCCAATGGTAAGTATGGACGTCGTTCCTGCATCGCGATTTTCGAAATTTACGTAGTTTGCGTAAGTGGATCGTGAATGGCGCTGGACGCCATTTACGTTCACGTCTAAGCAAATGACGTCCTTGCGACGTCATTTACCGCAATGCACGTCGGAAAAATTTTCCCGACGGAGCATGCGCAGTACGTTCGGCGCGGGAACGCGCCTAATTTAAATGATCCACGCCCCCTACGGGATCATTTAAATTACGCGCGCTTACGCCGGCCCCTTTTACGAAACGCCGCCGCAAATTACGGAGCAAATGCTTCGTGAATGAAGCGTAGCTCCAGTAATTTACGGAGGCGTAGCGTAAAAACGGTACGCTGCGCCGCCGTAGCAGTGCGCGCCCCTACCTGAATCTACCCCAGGGGGTGTAATTCCTGCAAAGCATCGCGGACTCAGCCTCTTTACACCCCCAGCTTTCATGGCGCGGTCGGCAAGTGGTAAAAAAAAAAAAGTATACAGGACAGGTAGGAGGAGGGGAGCAAATAGTCCGGGTTCACATGTATGCGTTTTTCAGTGCGTTTTCAGTTTTTCAGGAACGCACTACAGTTTCAACTGGCGTGTTTTGTTTTTGGAAAGGGTCAGGGACTTTTTTATTTTTTTGCCGGCAGCAGGTTGCATTTTTGGGTCCATAGACTTCAATGGAAAGGCATCTTAAAACGCACGAAAAGCGCAGGGCTCGCATTTTTTGATGCGTTTCTGCTGCACGACAACAGAGACCGCCTAAAAAAATGCAAAAATGCATAAGAAAAAAAAAGGAAAATGCATCCACTGCAACCCACATAAGCGTTATACCGCGTACACGGTCGTTTTTTTTCTTGTTAAAAAACGTAGTTTTTTTCTCATGGAAAAAAAAACGACGTTTTTCAAACTTCATTTAAAAAAAACGACGTTGCCTACACACCATCGTTTTTTCAAAATGCTCTAGCAAAGCGTGGTTACGTTCAGCGCGTACGACGGCACTCTGTTCCATTCAAGCTTGCGTCATAACTTGCTTCTGAGCATGCGCGGTTTTAAAAACGTTGTTTTATACGTCGTTTTAGCCCACACGCGATCATTTTTTATGACACAAAAAAACGACGTTTTGAAAAACGACATAAAAAATTGACCCACAAACAGAGATGCGCCTAAAACCAGGCTACACCCCGCCGACGTATCTTGCCTACGCCGGCGTAGGGTGGGCGCACATTTAGGCTGGGCGCATGGTGCCGCTCCCATTGATTAGCCATTCAAACATGCAAATGATGAAAATACGGCGATTCACGAACCTGTGTGTGCCCGACGCATGCTACGCGAGATGCGCGTAAGTTGTACGTCCGGCGTAAAGTTAGGCCCCATAAAGGAGGCGCAACCCAGCAGCAGACATGCTCAGGTCTGCACCAGGGAACACAAGCCGGCGTAATGTGCGTTGGACGTCTGTCTGGCTGGGCGTAGGTTACGTTCACGCCGTACGCAGTGATCCGGCGTAGCTTAGGCAGTTGTGTCCCGGCGTGGTTGTGAGCAGGCGTGGGGGGTGTGCGCTTGCGCAGTTCGTGATACGTACCTGTCTGGCGCTCGGCCCATCATTTGCATGGGGTCACGCCTCATTTGCATGGGGTCACGCCCACTTCTACCTACGCCGGCGTACGCCTTCGAAACCCACGCCACGCTGGAGCAGCGTTGGGAGCACTGGCTTTCTGAATTCAATGCTTGCCTCTCTGCGCTGCGTTGGCGTAGCGTACATTTGTTACTCTACGGCGGCGTAATGTGCGCCTTGCTCTCTGTGAATCTGGGCCATAGTATCTATATAACTATATAACTTTGTAACTATATAACTATATAACTATGTTACAATGTATCTATATAACTATATGTAACAATGTTGCAATCTAATTGGGCAATTTCATTAAAATCTACCAACCGCCATGTCACACCTGGACCCTTGTTGACCGGATAGATTGGATTGTTTGGATTTGGCCCTCATGCTGTAAAAATTTTGGTAAATCAAATGGCGACTCTCCATCAACGCGGTTAAAAAAAAATATCTTTTTAAAAAAAAAAAAAAAAAAGGACCCTTAGAATTTGTTTTTAACAAGATAACACAAAAATGTCTCCTTTTGATGTGAAGAAATTTTGAGAAAATTGTTGAAAGACGTATCTGTAAGATAAGAAGCGAATCTTCTGCCGCGCGGCGACAGGGCTGCGTGCCACGACTTCGCCGTTTTTTTTTTTTTTTTGGCAGATAACGATCCAGGTTGGCGGTGGTGGTATTTTTGGGGTTGAGGGGGGATGGGGGGGGGGAATCCTTTTAAGCAGTCCTGTTTTGTTGTGGAATGTTAAAAATCTGCATTTCTGCAACCTGATCCGAGTGATGAGTCTGGAGCAGCAGGGGAGCCGGACGCCACAACGCCGCCGTTACAGCTTCCCTGAGAATACGGCTGACCGACCCCGGGGTCACCGCCGGGACTTCTTCTGACCTTTTCTGTGTCGATTAAAAATACACTCACTAAACCGCTTCCCAGAAATTTGCCGTAAATCGGTAAAGCCATCGGCCCGGATTCAGATACAATGGTGTATCTATCGGCGGGGCGTAACGTACCTCAGATACATGACGCTGCCGTAAATTAGGGCGCAAGTTCCGTATTCAGAAAGAACTTGCGCCCTAAGTTACCGCGGCGTAACGTATGTGGTCCGGCATAAGCCCGCCTAATTCAAATGTGGATGATGTGGGCGTGTTTTATTTAAATTACATGTGACCCCGCGTATTTGACGTTTTTTACGAACGGCGCATGCTCCGTTCGTGAAAGAATCCCAGTACGCATGCTCGAAATTACGCCGCAAATTGTCATTGCTTTAGACGTGAACGTAAATTACGTACAGCCCTATTCGCGAACGACTTACGCAAACTACGTAAAATTTTCAAAATTTGACGCGGGAACGACGTCCATACTTAACCTCCCTGGCGGTATGATTCTTTCAGAAAAAACATGCTAAAAGCGGTACCATTATTTGCAAGGAAATTTGGCGTTTTATATTGTAGGTCTGTAATTTTTAGAAATAACTCACTTAAATCTGACCAAACAAGATTCTAATAGGCATCCCGTGTATTACATTTTTTTAAAAACAAAATTATAAATTATAATATAATAAATAATTATAAATAATTATAACAAGTAATAATATAATTATAATAAAAATTATTCAATAATGTAATCAAATCAAAATCACTGAAATTTGCTCAGTTGCAGAATTGTCGCTGTCATTACTTTTATTTTATGACGAATTTCCCCACAAATCGCTATCGCACAATTCTGCAAGTGATTATAATTTATTATCGCTGTTTTTTAGCTGATCTAAAACTATTTTTGACATAAAGGGACACTTTTGGTTGCTATGTACAATCTACAGTTTGCAGGGAGAAAAAAAGGTTTTTATTATATAAAATGACATGCAGGACACTGGGCAGACCACTAGGGACAGGGGGGGTGTGTTTTTTTTACATACAGTACTGTAATCTATAAGATTACAGTATACTGTGTGTATAGTGTTTGTTTACGTTTTTGAATTTGGCGCCGTTCTCCGTCCCCGTGCGTCGTAACGTCGCAGGGAACGGAGATCGGCGTCACACGGAGGCACTATGTGAATCGAGCGAGGTCCCGCTCGCTCACACAGCGCGGTGGCATCGCTGGATCCAGGGACAAGGTAAGTAAAAAGTGCCTGTGGATCTAGCGAGGCAAGCCCGAGACTGACACGGGGTTACCGATAGTAGCAAGAAAATCTAACCCCGTGTCAGTCTCGGGAAGACCGCCAGGGAGGTTAACATAGGATAACCCTCATATAGCAGGGGTAACTTTACGCCGTAAAAAGCCGAACGTAAACGACGTAAAAAAATGCGCCAGGCGGACGTACGTTTTTGAATCGGCGTATCTACCTAATTAGCATATTCCTAGTGTATTGACGGAAGCATATCGACGGAAGCGCCACCTGGCGGCCAGCGTAAATATGCAACTAAGATACGACGGCGTAAGAGACTTACGCCAGTCGGATCTTAGCCTAATTTCGGCGTATCTTGCTTTCTGAATACAGAAAGACGATACACCGGCGCAGCTTTGAATTTACGTGGCGTATCAATAGATACGCCGACGTAAATTCTTTTCTGAATCCGGGCCAATGCGTTTTTGTTGGAACTTAACTGTTTGGCGCTATTTTTTTTATTTTTTCCTTAACATTTTTAAAACTTGTATTAACGGAATTAGGAGTTTGCAGATACGGGACGCGTTTCACATTTTTTAGGTTTGGAAAATTTAAAAAAATTCTGATGTCAATAAGGAGGACACAAAGTCACCAGCATTCTGAATAGACGGGTACCAAATATTGAGAAGACCGCCTCACATGGGACATAAGGAGGCCAACATTTTTGGGACTCTTGGGGTCCCTTCCTCAGGTCATATGGTACTATGTGGCCTTATGGAGGGTACCCTTTCTCAAGACAACATAGTGCCCTATGACATTCTTGAGGCTTGTAGGGACCCTTCCTCAAGGTCACATAGTAACCTATGACATTTTTGGCCTTCATAGAGTCTGTTCCTCAAGGCTCTTGGGGTCCCTTCCTCAGGTCATATAGTACTATTTGGCCTTATGGAGGGTACCCTTTCTCAAGACAACAAAGTGCCCTATGACATTCTTGAGTCTGGTAGGAACCCTTCCTCAAGGCCACATAGTAACCTATAGCATTTTTGGCCTTCGTAGAGTCTGTTCCTCAAAGCCTTTTGGCCATGATCAGCCATGACTAAGCACTAACTGTGTGCGAAATGCGTCACTTATGTGACTGTATATTTGGATTTGCATGTCCAGTTTTTATTAATAAAGACTACTTCTTCAAGTTCCTTTGGAGTGCGGCTGTCCATCCATTTCCACTTTTCCATGTTTGCCTTGTGCATTGCCAGCACCTTGGATTCCTGGGAGGTTCCTTGATTTGTCTGCTAAAGATCCACCTGGAGCCGTGACTCCTTTTCTCGTTGTAGGTCACTATTAGTGTTGAGCAGAATACGCCATATTCGATTTCGCGATATATCTCGAATATATAGTCGAATATTCGAGATATATTCGCTAAATTCGAATATTCGTGATATTTTATCGAAATTAAATGATTGCGAATTTTCGCTATTGCGAATGCGAAAATAATTGCGAATTTTCGATAACTGCGGTAGGAGCACTCTGATTGGCTCAGAATATTCGTGATATTTTACAATACAAAATAATTGCGAATATTCGGCAAATGCTGTAGGAGCACTCTGATTGGCTCAGAATATTCGTGATATTTTATCGAAATTTCGCAAAACTGCGAATGCGATATTGATGGCGAAATTTCGACAACAGCGCTAGGAGCACTCTGATTGGCTCAGAATATTCGTGATATTTTACAATACAAAATAATTGCGAATATTCGGCAAATGCGGAAGGAGCACTCTGATTGGCTCAGAATATTCGTGATATTTTACAATACAAAATAATTGCGAATATTCGGCAAATGCGGAAGGAGCACTCTGATTGGCTCAGAATATTCGTGATATTTTACAATACAAAATAATTGCGAATATTCGGCAAATGCGGAAGGAGCACTCTGATTGGCTCAGAATATTCGTGATATTTTACAATACAAAATAAAAAGTGTTTTGCATTGGTGGTGATTCTTTACTCTATCCATCTGTCACAGCCGTTTGTCAATCAAACACCTTGAAGATTGAACACGTTCATGCTGCATGCTTTGGACTTTTTTTCACTTCACATATCAAAGACATTTTTATGAAAGATTATTTTTCTATTATTGGGACTATATTTCTTTATATATTTGTTTCACTGTGTATTTCACAAGTTATTTGCGCTTGCTTATTTTATAATTTGCCCACATGTCTTGTCACTAGACATATTTTTTATTCTTGTAGAGCGACTCCATTTTCTGTCTTGTATTAATTTATGTTGTATAACATTTTTGAGTTGCTGCTGTATTCTCCCCTTTTTTTTAAGGTATGCGCAATTTTTTCCTTCTTACAAAAAAAAATAATATCAAACGTACAAATATTCATAACATACACATACACAAAGCCCCCCCCTTTTGCATCAGAGACAATCAGAGTTCTCCTACCACAGTTATCGAAAATTCGCAATCATTTTCGCATTCGCAATTTTTTTTTTTTTATATTCGGCAACATAAAAGGATCGCCTCAGCTTAGCTACTCGGCCCAGGGTCTCTAATCATACCAGCAATGCTTTTAGACGTCGATAGGATGTGATCTGTTTTAAAAATAAAATTGAAAAAATGTGAATATTCGGAATTGCGAATATTCATTGCGAAATTCGAAATATATCGCGAATACTCGAATATGCCATATTCGAGCAGAATATTCGCAATACGAATATTCGTGAGCAACACTAGTCACTATGTTGCTTTGAGAAAGGGTCCCTACAAGCCTTAAGAATGTCAAAGGGAACTAGGTTGTCTTGAGAAAGGGTACCTTTGGGCACTTGGTCACCGAGAGGAAGGGACCATAAGAGCCCCAAAAATGTCATAGGTCATTATTTTGTATAGAAGAGACTCTGTAAAGGTCTAAAAATGTTTTAGGTCACTATGTTGCCTTGAAAAAGGGTCCCTACAAGCCTCAAGGATGTTATAGGGGATTAGGTTGTCTTGAGAAAGGGTACCTTCCTTAAAGCGACATAGTGCCATATGACCTGGGGCACTAAGTCGCCTTGAGGAAGGGACCCTGAGAGCCCCAAAAATATCATAAAGCATTATGTCGCCTTGAAGAAGGGACCCTGAGAGCCTCAAAAATGTCGTAGGGCACTATGTCGCCTTGAGGAAGGGACCCTGAGAGCCCCAAAAATGTCGTAGGGCACTATGTCACCTAGAGGAAGGGTCCCTTCTACAAGGTGACTTAGTGCCCTATGACCTTGGGAACTATGTTGTCTTGAGGAACCAATCCTGATAGCCCAAAAATGTCCTAGGTCACTATGTCACCCTGAGGAAGGACCCCCCGAGGACATGGACGGCGTTTAACATGGATCCCAATGGCCCTAGTTCACACCAGTGCAGTGCGTTCCGGGGACTTCCACAAAAGTACAACATGTTGCATTTATTACTGTATGGAATGCATCTGGAATGCGGCAAAACGCATCAAAAATGTTCCAGAACCCACATGTACTCAATTGAGATGAAGAAAAAAAAAATAAAAGAAGAGAAAAAACACACCAGAACACATCAAAAATGCTTTAAAGGGTAACTCCCCTTTTGTTGAGAACCCCCCCCCCCCCCCCCCCCCCCCCCCCCCCCCCCGGGTGATCTCTGTACATTGCAGGGATTTTAACAAACTTTCAAAATTCAAATTAGGCGGGTAGGGGGCGTGTAGCATTTAAATTAGGCGCGTTCCCGCGCCGAACGTATTGCGCATGCGCCGTCCGTAAAATATCCCAGGGTGCATTGCTCCAAATGACGTCGCAAGGACGTCATTGGTTTCGGCGTGAACGTAAATGGCGTCCAGCCCCATTCACGGACGACTTACGCAGACACCGTAAATTTATAAATTTCGAACGCGGGAACGACGGCCATACTTAACATTGGTTGCGCCTCATAGACCCAGGGGCAACTTTACGCCGGGAAAAGCCTAACGTAAACGTTGTAACTTTACTGCGTCGGCCGCGCGTACGTTTTGGGAATTCGCGTATCTAGCTAATTTGCATACACGACGGGGAAAACGGCGGAGGCGACACCTAGCGGACAAAAAAAAAATTACATTTAAGATCCGACGGCGTAAGAGCCTTACGCCTGTCGGATCTAATGGATATCTATGTGTAACTGATTCTAAGAATCAGGCGCATAGATACGACGGCCCAGATTAGGACTTACGACGGCGCACATGGCGTTGCGCCGTCGTAAGCCCTTTGAGAATCTGGGCCATTATCTTCATCTTCCCCCCTCTGACAGAACGGGGATCTGCCTTTTTTTACATAGGCAGACCGCCATTCTGCCTATTTATGAATGATCGCCGGGTTCCCGGTAGACATAGAGTCCGCCGGACCCGCTGATCGGCTCCTGCTGTGTCCAATCACAGCGGGGTCGCCGGTGGCGTGTGCAGGGGTGACCCAGAACAACGAACAGGTTAGCTGTTTTGCCCAATCGGGCCTCCCTGCCGCAGTTTATGAAGAAGCGGTTAATGACCCCTCCCCAAATTGCTTCGCAGGACGCAGTGCGAATTGTGGAACCGGATTGGAATCGTAACGATTCTGAACACCAATACGATCCGATTCCAGCGCGGGAACAAAAAAGGGTCCTGCGCCATTCTGGCGCAGCAAACGCGATGCGATTTCTGCCATAAAAACTGGCATTGGCACGGCAATGCGATGTGAATCTCATGCGATGTCTGGCATCACGTAAGGCAAAAAATTGCCAGGAAAGTCCGGCTCTTCTGCAACCGGTTCCTAATCAACTACAAATGTGAAACGCGACGGAGGTCAGTCCTGTACCGCGCCTCTGTTGTTGTTTACATCACAAGTCTCTCCGCAGCTTCCGTCTGAAATAAAAAGCGTTTTGTTTGTTTTTTTTGACTGTAAACTTTTGTTATTATTTATTTTTTCTTCTGAATCTTCGACTTCCCGCCACTTTCACAGAGGAAAGAAATACTTTGTATCTCTTCTGAGATTGGTGGATGGGGGGGGGGGGGGAGGATACAATGGGGTAGATTCACATACCTTTTTTCGGCGCCGTATCTCCAGATACGCCGCCGTAATTTGAATTCCGCGCCCGCGTAGCGTTACGCCGATTCACAAAGGCAGTTACGCTGAAAAAATAGGCTTCCTCCACCGACGTAACTTGATTGCGGCGGCGTAGAATTGTGTGCAATATCACTTTGGCCGCTAGGGGCGCTTCTGTTGTTGTCGGCGTAGAATATGCTAATTTCCTAGATACGCCGATTCACAAACGTACGTGCGCCCGGCGTTCGTTTTTTTACGTCGTTTGCATTAAGGCTTTTTCGGCGTAAGGCTGCTCCTGCTATTAGGTGGCGCACTCAATGTTAAGTATGGACGTCGTTCCCGCTTCGAAATTTGAATTATTTACGTCATTTGCGTAAGTCGTTTGCGAATAGGGCTGGACGTAATTTACGTTCACGTCCAAACCAATACGTCGTTACACCGTACTTGGAAGCAATGCACACTGGGATATGTACACGGACGGCGCATGCGCCGTTTGTAAATCACGTCAATCACGTCAGGTCATCACATATTACCATAAAACACGCCCCCCTTCCCCATTTGAATTACGCGCACTTACGCCGGCCCCATTTACGCTACGCCGCCGCAACTTACGAAGCAAGTGCTTTGTGAATACTGCACTTGCTCCTGTAAGTTGCGGAGGCGTAGCGTAAATACGATACACTGCGCCGCCGTAACTTATAGCGTAGCTACCCGAATCTACCCCAATGTTTACAGGTCACCTCGGTGTTGTGTCTGCGCGGCGTTGGAACGCGCTGGCGGTGGGGCCGGTCCTGTAAGCGGTGCGCTCCGGAGAAGGTGTGTGTGTGTCGTGTGAGGAGATTCTGGACGGCTTCCTCTGATCCCCCCCCCCCCCCCTCGAAGTTCTTCTCCGACTTGAATAGACTTGCGAGTTCCCGGTGATGTCATCTCTGAGGCGCGTTCATCTCAGGCCAGCGAAAAGAGGTTCCCAACGTATCGAATCACCACAAGACATCAGCCAGACAAGAAAGAAAAAAAGCTTCATCTGGAAAGCGGCTCATCCCAGGCCCCGCCCTCTACAGCCGCAGCACTACAAGTCCCAGCCGCGCTTTGCTTAGGCTGCATTCACGATATAACGCGGCGTATTTTGCAGCGACAAATTGCGGCGTATTGTACCGCGATTTGCCGCGACAAAACGGGTCGTTTTATCCTTTTTTTTTACAACACATTGGCCCAGATTCAGTAAGAATCTGCGCCTTTCTTACGCAGGCACAGGGCAGCGTTTTTGCCCTGCGCCCGCGCAAATTTTATGCGCTGCCCGCGATTCACGGAGCAGAAGCTCCGTAAATTGCGGGGGCGCTGTGTTAACTTGCCCGGCGTACGGGCGCCTAATGTAAATGATCCCGCAGGGGGCGGGAATCATTTAAATTAGGCGCGCTCCCGCGCCGAGCGTAGAGCGCATGCTCCGTCGGGAAACTTTCCCGACGTGCATTGCGGCAAATGACGTCGCAAGGACGTCATTTGCTTCAAAGTGAACGTGAATGGCGTCCAGCGCCATTCACGATCCACTTACGCAAACGACGTAAAATTTGAACGTCGCGACGCGGGAACGTGGCCATCCTATAGCATTGGCTGCGCCTGCTATTAGGATGTGTAACGTTGCGCGAAACCCGACGTACGCAAATTACGTAATTTGCGTACGCAGGGCCAGCGCAAGTTTGTGAATCGGTGTTAGTATGCAATTTGCATACTATACACAGATCACAATGGGAGCGCCCCCCAGCGGTTTTCGCTAGAATGCAGCCTAAAATCTGCGTGGCATAAGAGCCTTATGCCGCGCAGATTTTAGGCTGCAGTCGGCGTAGCGATGTTCCTGAATCAGGAGCATTCGCTACGCCGGAGCAAGTAAGCAATTGCGCCGTGTAACCTATGGTTACACGGGCGCAATTGCTTCTTGAATCTGGGCCAGTGTTGTCTATGCCGAACGCCGAAAGCCGCCTGAAAAAAAGTGTCCGGGACTTGTTTTCAGGCGGCGGGCGTACGGCGTTTCGGCATTCGGTGTGAGATGTGAACCATCTCCATAGACAAGAATGTAAAAGGGGGCCGGCAGGGGGCGGTACATAACTTCCTGAAAGCACCCGGCCTCAGTACCCCTCAGTCCTGATGTAAGCAGAGGGAGGAGTTATGCAAATATCTGAATGCCTTAATGGTTGGGTGACAGCCTGGAGGAGTGGGCGTTCCTAGGTAGGTTGCATTGACATAGGTAACGCCAGGGCCGGGACAAGGGAGGGGGGGGGCAGGAGGGGAAGCTGCCCTGGGCACAGTGGAGCATTGGGAGTAGAAAATGCCTCAGGATAAGTAGGTGTGAACAATGCCCATATTTGGTGTCATTGAGAGGAACTGTGCTCCATTGTTGGAATCAGGAATAGTGCCCCATCATTGGTATAATTGAAGGGAATAGTGCCCCAATCGTTGGTGTCGTTGGATCCTAGTGTTGTTGTCATTGGGAGGACCTGTGTGTCATCATTGGCGTCGAGAGGAACTGTGCTCCATTGTTGGTATCATCGAGCGGAATCGTGCCCCATCATTGGTATCTTTGGGAGGATGAGTGTCCCAATCATTGGTGTCAGTGGGAGGAATAGTGCCCCATCGTTGGTGCCATTGTGCCCCCACCGTTGGTGTCATTAAGAGGAACTGTGCTCCGTTGTTGGTATCATTGGGAGGAATTGTGCCTCATCGTTGGTGTCATTGGGTCCCATTGTTGGTGTCATTAGGAGGACCTGTGTCTTATCATTAGTATCGTTGGAAGGAATCATGCCCCATTGTTAGTGTCACCATTGTTGGTGTCATTGGAGGGGGGATCTGTGTCTTATCCTGGTGTCATTGAGAGAAATAGCGCCCCATTGTTGGTGTCATTGGTAGGAATAGTGCCCCATTGTTAGTGTCATTGACAGGATCTGTGTCTTATCATTAGTATCGTTGGAAGGAATCATGCCCCATTGTTAGTGTCACCATTGTTGGTGTCATGGGGGGGGGTCTGTGTCTTATCCTGGTGTCATTGAGAGAAATAGTGCCTCATCGTTGGTGTCATTGGGTCCCATTGTTGGTGTCATTAGGAGGACTTGTGTCTCATCATTGGTATCATTAAGAGGAACTGTGCGCCATCGTTGGTGTCATGGGGGGGGGGGGTCTGTGTCTTATCCTGGTGTCATTGAGAGAAATAGTGCCCCATTGTTGGTGTCATTGGGGGGTCTGTGTCTTATCCTGTTGTCATTGAGAGAAACAGTGCCCCATTGTTGGTGTCATTGAGAGAAACAGTGCCCCATTGTTGGTGTCATTGGGGGGGGGGTCTGTGTCTTATCCTGGTGTCATTGGTAGGAATAGTGCCCCATTGTTGGTGTCATTGGCAGGATCTGTGTCTTATCATTAGTATCGTTGGAAGGAATTGTGCCCCATTGTTAGTGTCACCATTGTTGGTGTCATTGGGGGGGGGTCTGTGTCTTATCCTGGTGTCATTGAGAGAAATAGTGCCCCATTGTTGGTGTCATTGGATGAAATATTGCCCCAAGGACGTCGAGGTCTGAATAGGCCTCAAAGTCTCCCGATCGCCACTTACTCGGGAAAACGAATTTTTCTCTTTTCGTCGCTACAACGCTGTGAACCGCGAGGATTATCCGTCCCGCTAAAATCCTTATTTTTCTGGGTGTAGCAGACGGCGGCGGCGGCGGAGGGTCCGCGGTTATAAAACGGCCCTTTCATTGTGCGAGATTTCTGGAGGAGGAAGAAGAAGGAAAGGAATAAAAAATCTATATTTTTCTAGCGCGCGGCATGAAAGAATATTTAAACAAATATTGTACTGGCTGCGCGCGGTTTGTGCCAAAACATTAAGTAAATAAGAGAGTAATCCAAAATATACAGCCGTGAGAGCGGCGCGGAGAGCGCGATTAGCTGCTCGCCGCCCTCGCATGTTTGCTTTGCTGAACGCAACAGAAAGAAAGGTTGTAGAAATCGAACGGATTTTCGGTTTTATGATCGCTTCATAAATCGCCTTTTTTTTTCTTCTTCTTCTTCTTCTTTCTGGCCGGTTCTGAATAATCGCGGACAACGCCAAAGTGTTCTCCACTCCCGGGACTCCGCAGATCTGGAGACCGCCGCCTGATTCTTTTTTTATATATTTAATTTTTTTGAACTTCAATCCCAAAAAAAAAAAAAAAAAACGCACGTTCACGAAACGCTGGGTGTGAACCGATAGGTTCACACCCAGCGTTTCGTGGACGTGCGTTTTTTTTTTTTTTTTTTTTTGCATGCTAGAGCTGCACGGTCCTGGCAAAAAATGAGAATCGTGATTTTTTTTGCTTAGAATAGAGATCGCGATTCTCGCGGCGTAAAAATCTTTCACGTTATACAAAAAAAATTTGGGTCGACTTTACTGGTTATTTTTTTTATTTTTTTTCATTAACCACTTAACCCCCGGACCATATTGCTGCCCAAAGACCAGAGCACTTTTTGCGATTCGGCACTGCGTCGCTTTAACTGACAATTTCGCGGTCGTGCGACGTGGCTCCCAAACAAAATTGGCGTCCTTTTTTCCCCAAAAATAGAGCTTTCTTTTGGTGGTATTTGATCGCCTCTGCGGTTTTTTGTTTTTGCGCTATAAACAAAAATAGAGCGACAATTTTGAAAAAAAAATATTTTTTTTACTTTTTGCTATAATAAATATCCCCCAAAAATATATAAAAAAAAAATATTTTTTCCTCAGTTTAGGCCGATGCGTATTCTTCTACCTATTTTTCGTAAAAAAAAAATCGCAATAAGCATTTATTGATTGGTTTGCGCAAAAGTTATAGCGCTTACAAAATAGGGGGTATTTTTATGGCATTTTTATTAATATATTTTTTTTACTAATAATGGCGGCGATCAGCGATTTTTTTTTCGATACTGCCAGATTATGGCGGACACTTCGGACACTTTTGACACATTTTTGGGACCATTGGCATTTTTATAGCGATCAGTGCTATAAAAATGCCACTGGCAGTGAAGGGGTTAAGTATGTTCCCTGGGTGTGTTCTAACTGTAGGGGGGTGGCCTCACTAGGGGAACGCAGAGCACGTATAGAACCTGTTGCAGCAAAAATTAAATTTCGAAAATAAAAACTAACGTGTGCCCATATTAGGTTGATGATGTCATGACCAGGGAGTCTCCCGCCCGCAGCTTATTTGCCCAGTAATGGCAGTGCAGTCGAAGGTAATGCATTAAAAATGCACGTACCTGTATGATGTGTTTTGCATGACTGACCATTCGGGGAGGCACTTGGACACTGCCCCGAAGGCCCCATGCCACTAGGGGGCCCCAGCAGGGTTGTCAGCCTCAGTAAAACCAGGGGCGTGTTTTTTTACATCTGTCCCTGAAATGTCCCTTACCGACATCCTTTTGGTCTAAAAATCCCGAGATTATAGCTGCCCCGCCTCTCCAGTACCTTCTCAGTGTGTGTATACAGTGTGGCCCCATAATCTATTGCCTGGGGGCCCCATAATCTCCTATTGCCTGGGGGCCCCATAATCTCCTATTGCCTGGGGATCCCATAATCTCCTATTGCCCGGGGGGCCCCATAATCTCCTATTGCCTGGGGATCCCATAATCTCCTATTGCCCGGGGGAAACATAATCTCCTATTGTCCAGAGGGCCCCATAATCTCCTATTGCCCGGGGGAAACATAATCTCCTATTGTCCAGAGGGCCCCATAATCTCCTATTGCCCGGGGGCCCCATAATCGGACGCTTTTGACGCTATTTTTGGAACCATTGTCATTTTTACAGCTATAGAAATGCACTGATTACTGTAAAAATGACACTGGCAGTGAAGGGGTTAAACTGTAGGGGGCGCTGAAGGGGTTAAGTGTGTCCTAGGGAGTGATTCTAACTGTTAGGGGGCGTGGCTTGCCGTGACACATCACTGATCGCTGCTCCCGATGACAGGGAACAGACGATCAGTGACGTGTCACTAGGAATAACAGGGAGATGTTGTGTTAACACTGACACCTCCCCGTTCTTCAGCTCCGTGACCCGATCGCGGGACACCGGCGGACAGCGAGTCCCCGCGGGCACAGTCACGGAGCTCACGACAGGGTCGCGAGTGAGGCGCCGGTGACCACATGGCGGCAAATTAAAGGGGACGTATATATACGCCCATTTGCGCAGCCGTGCCATTCTGTCGGCGTATAAGTTGGTGCGCCGGTCGGCAAGTGGTTAACAGGTAAGGGCACCGCCAAGGAGCAGCGCGTTTCTCTGCCTGTCGGGAAAGCACGTGTTCCTGGCATGCAGTCGTTTGAACCTAAGGATGGGGGATGGACAGGCCTGTTGACTTCTGTGGGGATGTATGAAAAATGCGACCAAAAAAAACGCACGGAAACGCCGACACGCGCCAGTGTATACCCAGCCTGATCCTTCACCAGGTTGGCTCGGGTTTGGTGCGTCTCTGATCGCCGGAGTCGCTCATCGTCCTCGGAATTGGAATCTTCTGAACTCCGGTGGAAGTTTTTTGTGTTATTTTTTTAGTCTTTTTTTTCTTTTCAGATGTTTAGCAGGCGGCGGGGATGATAATCTCCAGTGTTTGCCTCAAATCCTTCAAAGTAATCTCTCCCAGAAGTTGGTGTCTGGTGATCCGGCATTCAACCCTCAGGGGCTGGAAGAGTAATTACCTAAATTGGGTGTCGTTAACCCTTCTCGCGCCCGTCCGCCCGAATAGCTTTGGGCCTTTCCCCCAGTTCTGGCATGCGATTGGCCCGGGCGGGGGGGGGGGGGGGGGGGGTGGTTTACAGTCACTGTCTGTTCCTTTGCGGATTAGCATGAGAATAATAACTGCTGACACTTCCATTGTGGTGAACTCAGAGTTCCAGCGGTTACACAGAAAAGAGCCAGAAAATCGCCGTCTATACACATCCCAGCCCCCCCCAGAGCCGCGCGTTTCCCGGAGAGGGGGAGCCCGCCTGACGTTTATTAAGGGGGGCACTTTCTAGTACAGTGGATCACCATATAATGTATTTACATAACAGTACCCACCATGCAATGCTCTCTGAACCCCCCAACAAAGATCTACTTTATGGGAAAGGTCCCCAAAAACATCAGAAAATATCTTGGACCAGAAAAGGGAGGGTGGCGGGACAGCGAAAGCCAAAACTTTCTTTGTTTGTTTCATTTTGGATTGCGTAGGGAAGGATTGAACCCGTCCGGGGAGAAGAGGGGATTTCCATCTGCGTCCCATTCCAGAGAACCAACTTCCTGTCCTGTAGATGTTCTGGTGGTAGATGTGTGGTAGCACCGGATGAGAGTCAAGATTACAGAGGTAGTTCTTCTCTAAGGAGGTCAACACTACGGCTGCATGAACACAAAGGGGTGGGGAAGATTATGACATCATAGACCTAATATGGCCAATGACATTGACCCAATAAGGCCATGTGGCCATATTAGATCAATGATGTCACAACCATCAGCCCCAGTAGGCACTGGATAAGAGTCAAAATTGCACAGGTAGTTCTCCTTTAAGAAGGTAAACCTGTATTGAACCCACAGAGTATGAAGACCGGTTATGGTCCTAGGCTGATGCCTTTCAGATCGCGGATGTATAATCCTTCATCAGATGGTCTAATTTTGGGTGTGGGGTAGGGTTTGGTTTTTGCCCAAACCTAGCTTACAGAGGTAGTTCTCCTTTAAGGAGGTCAACCTGTAGTGAACCCACAGTGTATAAAGATCGGTTATGGTCTTAGTCTGTTACCTCTATGATTATGGTGGTATAATCCTTCATCGGGTGGTCTACTTTTGGGTGTGGGGTTAGGAATAGGAATAGCTTGGGTTTGGCCTGAACCTAGCTTACAGAGGTAGCTCTCCTTTAAGGAGGTCAACCTGTAGTGAACCCACAGTGTATAAAGACCAGTTATGGTCTTAGGCTGATGCCTCCTTGATCACGGTGGTAGAATCCTTTATCAGATGGTTTACTTTTGGGTGGGGAGATGCTCATGGCATCATAGACCTAATATGGCCAAAGTAGGTCAACGACATTGACCCAATAAGGTCATGTGGCCATATTAGATCAATGATGTCACAACCATTAGCCCCAGTAGGCATGTGGTAACACTGGATAAGAGTCATGATGTAGTTCTTCATTAGGAGGTCAACCTGTAGTGAACCTACAGTGTATAAAGACCGGTTATGGTCCTAGGCTGGTGCCTCTTTGATCACGGTGGTAGAATCCTTCATCAGGTGATCTACTTTTGAGTGTGGGGTTAGGAATAGAAATAGCTTGGGTTTGGCCCGAACCTAGCTTACAGAGGTAGTTCTTCTTTAAGGAGGTCAACCTGTAGTGAACCCACAGTGTTTAATGACCCGGTTATGGTCCTAGGCTGATGCCTTTCAGATCGCGGTGGATGAATCCCTCATCAGATGGTCTACATTTGAATGTGGGGTGAGGAATAGGCATTAGCTTGGGTTTGGTCCAAACCTAGCTTACCGAGGTAGTTCCCACTAGAGGAGGTCAACCTGTAGTAAACCCACAGAGTATGAAGATCGGTTATGGTCCTAGGCTGATGCCTCTTTGATCACGGTGGTTGAATCCTAATGGTCTCTTCTGTCATAAATGCGCAGCTCAGAGTATATTTACGGCACCCTCTCCGTGCCGTGATGAAGGGTCTCCCATGGTAGTGACGTCATCGGGGCTGGGCCTTTCAGGTGGCCAAATGGAGCCAATGGAGGGGATCTTTGACAGGTAAGTTTGCCATAATGTGTGTGCAAACCTGAGGGGGGAGGGAGGAGTTTATCATTTTTTTGGGGGGGGGGGGGGTTATTTAGTCTCTTATGATGTCAGAGCCGCGCTGATTTGCGTCTTCTCTCTCTGCCCCGAGTTCAGCTTTAAGCGATTTTCTATCTCCTCTCCAGACACTCAAGTACCCTCCTGAGTGCCCTCCACACGAGTGTCGTCCGCGCCGAGGCGCCTTCTCTTGTGCCGCGGCTTTCAGCGATGACTCTTTGTGGAGGAGACAATGTCATAAGTCACGGTGACACCTCCGGAGGGGCCCCCGGGGGCCCCCCAGGACCACTTGTGTTAAGCTGAATTGATTGAATTTTAATGGCGGTTTGGAGGCTGCGAATGGCAATGATTTTATGGGGTGTCTCGTCCCGGCCGGACATTAACGAGCAGCTGTTGAGTTTATACGGATTCCATTGGCCGGCGTCCCGCGAGAACCCTCGACGCGTTCCGACGCTTCTATATTATTAACCCTATAGGGGGACCCCGCGCCGATATTTGTAGCAGTTCATCATTATTATTATTATTATTATTATAATACAAGATTTATATAACGCCAACAGTTTGCGCATCGCTTTACAACATCAATGCACATGGTTGGTTATTAAAGGGGCTTTTATTTTATTTTTTATTTATTTATTTATTTATTTATTTATTTATTTTTTATTTGTTTTGGGTAGACGTGTGATTATGAACATTTATATGCAATCTCCATTTTTTATTTTATTTTTATTTTTTATGTATTTGTTTATTTAGTTGTGTATTTATTTATTTTTATTTTTTGGGTAGAAGTGTGATGTGATTATGAACATTAATATGCAATCTCCATTTTTTTAATTTTTATTTTATTTATTTTTATTTATTTTTGTGTGTATTTATTTATTTTAATTTTTTGGGTAGAAGCGTGATGTAATTTTGAACATTAATATGCAATCTCCATTTTTTTATTTTATTTTTTTATTTTCATTTTTTTATGCATTTATTTAATATTATTTTTTAGATATATTTTTTGGGTAGAAGTGTGATGTGATTATGAACATTTATATACAATCTCCATTTTTTTATTTTATTTTTTTATTTAAATAGTTTATGTATTTATTTATTATTATTTTTTTAGATATATTTTTTGGGTAGAAGTGTGATGTGATTTTGAACATTAATATGCAATCTCCATTTTTTATTTTATTTTTTTATTTAAATATTTTATGTATTTATTTATTATTATTTTTTTTAGATATATTTTTTTGGGTAGAAGTGTGATGTGATTATGAACATTTATATGCAATCTCCATTTTTTTATTTTATTTTTTTATTTAAATTTTTTTATGTATTTATTTAATATTATTTTTTAGATATATTTTTTGGGTAGAAGTGTGATGTGATTATGAACATTTATATACAATCTCCATTTTTTATTTTATTTTTTTATTTAAATATTTTATGTATTTATTTATTCATTATTTTTTTTTTTAGATATATTTTTTTGGGTAAAAGTGTGATGTGATTATGAACATTTATATGCAATCTCCATTTTTTTATTTTATTTTTTTATTTAAATATTTTATGTATTTATTTATTATTATTTTTTTAGATATATTTTTTGGGTAGAAGTGTGATGTGATTATGAACATTTATATGCAATCTCCATTTTTTATTTAAATTTTTTATGTATTTATTTATTTATTATTATTTTTTATATATTTTTTGGGTAGAAGTGTGATGAACATTTATATGCAATCGCCAGTTTTTATTTTTATATTTTATTTATTTATTTATTTATGTAATTATTATTTTTTTTTTTTTTTTTTGTTTGGGTAGAAGTGTGATGTGATTATGAACATTTATATTCAAGCCCCATTTTTTTATTTTTTTTATTTATTACCTCTCACGGGTGTATCCCCCTGTGTCTATTCTTTACCCCCCCTTGCTTCGCTGCCCCTGGTCCTGGCCCCTGAGTCCCCAGGACCTCCTGTCAGTTTTTATTGCCATCTGTGTCTCTATTGCAGATTTTTCTTCACTTCCTGTCGGGGTGACCCCAGAACAGGAAGTGAGGGGAAATGTCTAATATGTCAGAAGTAAAACCTGACAGGGGTTCCGATCCCTCCAGTTTTATTCTGGCTGCAACAATGTTGCGTTTCTCTGTTACTAAAACACATTTGTTCATTTTATTTTTCGAACATTCATTTTCTGACACCCAGAACTCCACTCGGTAGATTTGGGGGTCTCTTTTCTTGGTCGGTTGATTGGTCGGTTTGCGGCGCTCTATCGGCTGCTCCCACGCACTGCCATGAAGATGACGCAAAGCGCTGAACGCCGAGCTCCCTCAATGGCGTCCTTTCACTGCGTTCTCCATTGGGGGGGGGAGATAAATTTAGGGTCTTTCATCATCCCCCCGGAACTCCATGGAGGTCACATGATCCGCGGTCATTCCAGGTCGGAGGTTAACGGCCGTGACATCCCAAATCGCCAAATTCGCAGACGAAACCGACCGGCTTCGTTATCCGGAAACTGAAATGTCAATTCGGGAAAATTAATGAGTTTTTATATTTTTTTAATGAATTCCGGACGTAGCGAGTCTTCGGAGGCAATCCGCGTCTTCCGCCGCCATTTCCCCCTGGACATTGATCGGAGAGTCATTCGTTATGATCGCAATTCGGAAATTTGAAAAATTTGTAAATCCAAAAATCGGTAAAGTCGAAAATTTGTAAATTCGAAAATAAGAAACAAAATCCGAAAATTCAAAAAAAGAATAACTACCGTATTTATCGAGGTATAGCGCGCTCCCGCGTATAGCGCGCACCCCTAAAGTTGCCCCCATTCCTGTGGAAAAAATATTTTTTTGTACTTACAGTTTTGGTGTCTTGCGCGGCGTCCATCAGCGGCCTTGTCGGGTCCGGCGTCCGTCTGCGGCTTCGGGTGTCCTCTTCGTCGGGTCCGGCGTCCTCCCCGCTCGTTTCCCGCGCCGAGTTTGAATACTGCGCCGGCATATACCGAGCGCAGTACACTCGGGCATGCTCGGCTACTGTCGCGCTCACATCCTGTACGTCCAGGACGTGAGCGCGGAAGAAGCCGAGACTGCCCGACTATACACGAGTGTACTGCGCTCGGTATATGTCGGCGCAGTATTCAAAACTCGGCGCGGGAAAGCGGGTATCGGCGTATATCGCGCACCCACGATTTTGCCCTGATCTTCAGGGCAAAAAAGTGCGCGGTATACGCCGATAAATACGGTAACTAATAATAACTCACTATTAAATTATAGGTTTTGGAATTTCCTTTCAAATTTGGCTGCTAGCGAACGAATACGAATTTATCCGAAGTTACGAATTACCTGAAATAACGGATTTTCGCATTTAACTGAATGGAATGGAACTAACTAATTAATAAATATTAATAGTAATAATAATAAAACGTTTTTATTATTATTATTAATATTGTCATTTATTATCAGTAATTCGAATCGATTTGAATTCGAATTTCGTCAGATTTTTTTTACTGTTATTGCTGGGGTGGATCTACTGACTTGGGGTGGGGGGGTATTTTGTTGTTTAGGAGGATCTATTGCTGTCAGGGAGATCTATTATTGTTAATGGGGTCTACTGTTGCTGGGGGGGGTCTTTTGTTGCTGGCTGCAGGGGCCCTCTGTTACTGTCTTTCATTAACAAATTAAAAAAATGATACTTGCTTTTGTTCTGTAAAGGAGCAGTACTGGAAGGTGGGTAGGAGGCGGGACTAAGGGATGGTGCTCGGAGAACGGTATGGGGTGGAGATGAGGGATGGTGTTTGGAGGTGGGTAGGGGGTGGGACCAAGGGATGGTACTTAGAGGTGGACAGGCGGTGGGACCAAGGGACGGTGCTCGGAGGTGGGTGTGGGGTGGGAGCAAGGGATGGTGCTCGGAGGACGATATGGGATGGAGATGAGGGATGGTGCTCGGAGGTGGGTAGGGGGGTGGGACCAAGGGATGGTGCTCGGAGGTGGGTAGGGGGCGAAGACATGGGATGGTAATCGGAGGTGGGTAGGCGGTGGGACCAAGGGACAGTGCTTGGAGGTGGGTAGGGGGCAGAGACGATAGTAGGGGTGGGAACAAGGGATGGTGCTCGGAGGTGGGTATGGGGTGGGAGCAAGGGATGGTGCTCGGAGGTTGGTATGGGGTGGGATCAAGGGATGGTGTTTGGAGGTGGGTAGGGGGTGGGACCAAGGGATGGTACTCAGAGGTGGACAGGCGGTGGGACCAAGGGACGGTGCTCGGAGGTGGGTAGGAGGTGGAGACGATGGTAAGGGTGGGAACAAGGGATGGTGCTCGGAGGTGGGTATGGGGTGGGATCAAGAGATGGTGCTTGGAGGTGGGTAGGGGGTGGGATCAAGGGATGGTGCTTGGAGGTGGGTAGGGGGTAGGACCAAGGGATGGTGCTCGGAGAACGGTATGGGGTGGAGATGAGGGATGGTGTTTGGAGGTGGGTAGGGGGTGGCCAAGGGATGGTACTCAGAGGTGGACAGGCGATGGGACCAAGGGACAGTGATGGGAGGTGGGTAGGAGGTGGAGACGATGGTAGGGGTGGGAACAAGGGATGGTGCTCGCAGGTGGGTAGGGGATAGGACCAAGGGACGGTGCTCAAAGGTGGGTAAGGGGTGGAGACGAGGGAAGACACTCGGAGGTGGGTAGGGGGTAGAACCAAGGGATGGTGCTCGGAGGTGGGTAGGGGGCGGAGACGAGGGATGGTACTCAGAGGTGGGTAGGGGGTAGGACCAAGGGACGGTGCTCGGAGGACGGTATGGGGTGAAGATGAGGGATGGTGCTCAGAGGTGGGTAGGGGGTAGGACCAAGGGACGGTGCTCGGAGAACGGTACGGGGTGCAGATGAGGGATGGTGCTCGGAGGTAGGTGGGACCAAGGTATGGTGCTCAGAGGTGGGTAAGGGGCAGAGACAAGGGATGGTACTCAGAGGTGGACAGGTGGTGGGACCAAGGGACAGTGCTTAGAGGTGGGTAGGGGCAGAGACGATGGTAGGGGTGGGAACAAGGAATGGTGCTCAGAGGTGGGTAAGGGGTGGAGACGAGGGATGGTACTTGGAGGTGGGTAGGACCAATGGACGGTGCTCGGAGGACAGTATGGGGTGGAGATGAGGGATGGTGCTTGGAGGTGGGTAGGGGGCGGAGACAAGGGATGATACTCAGAGGTGGGTAGGCGGTGGGACCAAGGGATGGTGCTTGGAGGTGGGTAGGGGGCGGAGACAAGGGATGATACTCAGAGGTGGGTAGGCGGTGGGACCAAGGGATGGTGCTTGGAGGTGGGTAGGGGGCGGAGACGAGGGATGACTTGGAAGAAGGGACAAGGTCATCCAGCGCCCAGGGCAAAGATACCAAACTGTTCCCCCTTCCCTTAGGGTTGGTGTCAGGGCGCCCCTAATCCCTGCAATAAAGCATTGCGCCGACCCTCCTGCCCACCCCTTGTCCCGGCCCGGGCGCCACCTACACCATTGCCATTTTCTTAATGAAACACTTAAAACGTCCCCTTTGTAGTCCCCCTCAGAAGCCGGTGTGCACAGGGTGACAACGCTTTACCACAATGGAGAGACAAGGACCGGGCGTTGTCACCCTATAACAGGAAGCGGCCTGAACAAGGACCTCCATGGCAGGATCACCAGGGATTATTTTAACGAAATCAAGATTGAAAATGACTTTTCGGAACGACACGTTACCACGTCGAAGCTGCCGTGGGGTTTTAGCGATCGGCGGGGCGATCTCCTCTTAAATCCATAGATGGGATCACTGCGCCGCGAATCTCTCGCCGTGCGTTTACAGTCACTTCTTCCCATAGAGAGATATGAAATACGTGAGATGCAGAGGATATGCAAATAACGGGCCGTGCGTGGAATGATAATATGGCGGCGGACGCGGCGTTTCCCACTCGTGTCCTTTTATGGGCAGCGTCTTTTTATTGGGGGGGGGGTCAGTGAGTAATTTGGGGGAGGGGGTCATACTGTGCGTGAGTCACTGAGGGTTCAGAAGTTCAGAGAAGAGAAGGAACAGTCAGAACTCCCAGCTGGATCTTATAACCCCCCCACCCCCCCCCTGGGGGTGTCACTAGAACCGCTTGCCCCTCCCCCTCCTCCCTTGTCCTGGGGGCCCTTCTGTAAACCCCCAATACGCAGACCCTCTACTCTGCACAGGAAATTGCTGTCTCGCTTCTGTCTGTATTAATAATATTCCCTCCGAGAAGGAAAAACACTTTCCCCCGCCGCCGATCCCCCCGCCGATCCCCCCGCCGATCTCCCCTCCTCCCACTTCGGGGGACTTTGTAGCCGTTTCTTCTTAAAGGAGAACTCCGATCCGGAGAAAAAGATCGCAGAGATCGTCTCCTCCCTATCCACAGAGGGTACAGGAGCGCCGAACGCCTCGGAAAACCCAGATATTACCTTGTAAAAGTAGCAGTGACATCTTCATCACCGGGCTGTACATAGAATGTGCAGAGAGCAGAGCTGTGGGAGGGGCCCACTAGGCTCCACCCACTACAGAAAAATGCAATTTGGGGTGGACACGAGACCAGCCCCCTGCACAAGGAGAGAGAGAGCAAAGTTATGGGAGGGGCCCAGCAGGCTCCACCCACTACAGAAACCTACAGGAGGGGGCAGAGACAAGATTGATGGGGGGCACACACAGTTGATGGGGGGCACACACAGTTGATGGGGGGGCACACACAGTTGATGGGGGGCACACACAGTTAATGGGGGCACACACAGGTGATGGGGGGCACACACAGTTGATGGGGGGGCACACACAGTTGATGGGAGGCACACACAGTTGATGGTGGGAACACACAGTTGATGGGGGGAACACACAGGTGATGGGGGGCACACACAGTTGATGGTGGGAACACACAGTTGATGGGAGGCACACACAGTTGATGGGGGCACACACAGTTGATGGGGGGCACACACAGTTGATGGGGGGCACACACAGTTGATGGGGGGCACACACAGTTGATGGGGGGCACACACAGTTGATGGGGGGCACACACAGTTGATGGGGGGCACACACAGTTGATGGGAGGCACACACAGTTGATGGGGGGCACACACAGTTGATGGGAGGCACACACAGTTGATGGGGGGCACACACAGTTGATGGGAGGCACACACAGTTGATAGGGGGCACACACAGTTGATAGGGGGCACACACAGTTGATGGGGGGCACACACAGTTGATGGGGGGCACACACAGTTGATGGGGGGCACACACAGTTGATGGGGGGCACACACAGTTAATGGGGGCACACACAGGTGATGGGGGGCACACACAGTTAATGGGGGCACACACAGGTGATGGGGGGCACACACAGTTGATGGGGGGCACACACAGTTGATGGGAGGCACACACAGTTGATGGGGGGCACACACAGTTGATGGGGGGCACACACAGTTGATGGGGGGCACACACAGTTGATGTTGGAAACACACAGTTGATGGGGGGCACACACAGTTGATGGGGGGAACACACAGTTAATGGGAGGCACACACAGTTGATGGGGGGTACACACAGTTGATGGTGGGCACACACAGTAATGGGGGGGCACACACAGTTGATGGGGGGCACACACAGTTGATGGGGGGCACACACAGTTGATGGGGGGCACACACAGTTGATGGGAGGCACACACAGTTGATGGGGGGTACACACAGTTGATGGTGGGCACACACAGTAATGGGGGGGCACACACAGTTGATGGTGGGAACACACAGTTGATGGTGGGAACACACAGTTGATGGTGGGAACACACAGTTGATGGTGGGAACACACAGTTAATGGGGGCACACACAGTTGATGGGGGGCACACACAGTTAATGGGGGCACACACAGTTGATGGGGGGCACACACAGTTAATGGGGGCACACACAGTTGATGGTGGGCACACACAGTTGATGGTGGGAACACACAGTTGATGGGGGGCACACACAGTTGATGGTGGGAACACACAGTTGATGGGGGGCACACACAGTTGATGGTGGGAACACACAGTTGATGGGGGGCACACACAGTTGATGGTGGGAACACACAGTTGATGGGGGGCACACACAGTTGATGGTGGGAACACACAGTTGATGGGGGGCACACACAGTTGATGGGGGGCACACACAGTTGATGGGAGGCACACACAGTTGATGGGGGGCACACACAGTTGATGGTGGGAACACACAGTTGATGGGGGGCACACACAGTTGATGGTGGGAACACACAGTTGATGGGGGGCACACACAGTTGATGGTGGGAACACACAGTTGATGGGGGGCACACACAGTTGATGGGGGGCACACACAGTTGATGGGAGGCACACACAGTTGATGGGGGGCACACACAGTTGATGGTGGGAACACACAGTAGATGGGGGGCACACACAGTTGATGGGAGGCACACACAGTTAATGGGGGGCACACACAGTTGATGGGAGGCACACACAGTTAATGGGGGCACACACAGTTGATGGGAGGCACACACAGTTAATGGGGGGCACACACAGTAGATGGGGGGCACACACAGTTGATGGTGGGAACACACAGTTGATGGTGGGAACACACAGTTGATGGTGGGAACACACAGTTGATGGGGGGCACACACAGTTGATGGTGGGAACACACAGTTGATGGGAGGCACACACAGTTGATGGGGGGCACACACAGTTGATGGTGGGAACACACAGTAGATGGGGGGCACACACAGTTGATGGTGGGAACACACAGTTGATGGGAGGCACACACAGTTGATGGTGGGAACACACAGTTGATGGGAGGCACACACAGTTGATGGGGGGCACACACAGTAGATGGGGGGCACACACAGTTGATGGGAGGCACACACAGTTAATGGGGGGCACACACAGTTGATGGGGGGCACACACAGTTTATAGACACAGACATACACAGTTGATAGTGGGGGACACACAGTTGATGGGGGGGAGGGACACACATAGTTGGTAGGGGGGGCAGTTGATAGGGGGACACACATACACAACTGACAGTGGGGGGGGTGCATTGTTGATAGGGGGACACATACAGTTGATTGGGGGACACACAGTCGATAGGGGGACACACGGTTAATAGTGGGGTACACACAAAGTTGATGGAGGTGCACCCCCAGTTGATAGTGGGGTACACACACAGTTGGTGGGGGGGGCAGTTAATAGCAGGACACGTAGTTAGGAAGGGGCACACAATTGATAGGGACATGCAAACAGTTGATAGTGGGGGACACACAGAGTTGATAGTGGGGTAAACAGTAACACACAGTTGATGCAGGGGCAGTTGATAGGGGGGACAAACAGTTGATAGGGGGACAAACAGTTGATAGTGGGGGACACACATATAGTTAATAGGGGGAGACACTCGATGGGGTAGGACACACAGAGTTGATAGTGGGGTAAACACACAGGGGCAGTTGATAGGGGGACACACAGTTGATAAGGACACACATATAGTAAATGGGGAGGGGGACACACAATTGATGGGGAAGACACACAGAGTTGATAGTGGGGGACACACATACACAATTGACAGTGGAGGACACACATTGTTGATAGGGGACACATACAGTTGATGGGGGGGGCATTCACAGTTGATAAGGGGGCATGCAGAGTTGATAGTGGGACACACACACACAGTTGGTGGAGGGGGACAATTGATGGGGGGGGGATTCCCACAGTTGATGGGGGGGCACACAGTTGATAGGGATTAGATGTACACAATTGATGGGGGAGGGCTCAGACAGTTGATAGAGACACACAGTTGGTGGAGGGGGACAGTCGATAGGGGGGTATGTACACTTGATGGGGGGGCACACAGTTGATAGGGGGTATGTACACTTGATGGGGGGGGCACAGAC